>NC_046661.1:15388906-15409348 GCF_010883055.1 Belonocnema kinseyi | reverse complement strand
TCAAATAATAAAAGTTCGGAACAGTCAATTCAATGATTCGGCTAGCGACGTGAATCCCGATATAAACCGCCTATAGCAAAAATGTATGCACATGAATCTACGCCGTTACTTCGCTGTTTGTGGGGCTGGATATGAAACTATAGGGGCGAACTTGTCGGAGTCTACTTTTTGAGAGTCTGTTTTTTGAGGTTACTATCGTTGTATCATCTAGATAACTGAGAACATTGGTTCTCATTTCCGGGGGTATCACATTCGACCGTAATTTAATCTATCGAACATTCAGAACTTCACTATAATTAAACGGAAATTAACATTGTGATAATGCCGAGACCGCGGTACTTTAACATTTGACGTGTAAAATTGCAGCGTATTACACTGGAAACTATTTGACCTATGTTATACCTCATAAAGATATATAGAACATTGTATTCATGTAAGTCGGTGAATTTACCAATAAAATCGCATTTAACATTTTTTTGTGTGATATAAATTGACGGAATGTAGAAGTGCTTGATAAAGAGCTATGGGACGCTAATCTTGCTAATGTACGTGCACAAAGTTTTATGACTCGCATAGTTGTGTATTTATACGGAGTGTATTTTGCTCAGCCGCGTGTGTTTTTTTACGCCAGTGTCGTTCATTCACGTAGGCTTTTATAAATTCACTGCGTATTATATGGGTCAATTAGTTTTTAGCGTGGTACGATGTAAAATAACCCAAGATTTGTTTACAGTGCAGTACCGTAAACGCAGTATGCGCTTGAATATCCTTATCTAGCGGGACCTGATTAAACGCGGAACTCAAATCCAATTATGTGATATACTTTAAAGCCTCAAGTTGTCACAAAATGTCCTTCATATAGGAAAGAGGGTAAGCATTTTTCTTGAAAATAGCGTTCTGTTACCGAAAATCCAAACATAAAAGATCCAAAAATAGTAACGACCTGGGTCGCGCCTCATGGGCCCTGTGATTTTTAAGGAAACTTTATCTTCAAAAATCATTTTGTAACTTTTTCCTTCTATGCATGTAGAACTGCTATACAACTACTATTTTCCTCTTTCACTAACCACGATTTTAAAGAATAGCATTTTGTTCTAAATCTAGCAATATGCGAGAAGATTCTTATTTATTCTATAGATTTATTATTATTTATTCTACTGGATGAAATGAGCTAAATGAACGTTCTCTGCCCGAGAGACATCCGCAAAGGAGATTTTTTGATATATCAAATACCACACGTTCAGGAGTATCTACCATCTTGTTCAAATTCCTATCATTTTTGAATATCGAATAGTTAGTGCGAGCAATGGTCAATGCATTTACCGAAACTAAATTTAAATCTGTTTTTAAAATGTCGAGCGGCGGAGAGGCAGTGGAGACCGAACGCAGTGCTGCTTCACCTCATTTCTCAAACACTTAGGGCTACTCTTGACCATAAAACCCTCGGTTGTTCATACGTAATTAACTTATCTTCTTAGCAAGACTCATCCTTTTTGGAAGTGGCCTGGTTGTTTGCAGTGAAAGCAAACCACTTCGTTGGAATGATTTCGTTGTCTGATTTATATTTTTAGCTCGGCTGTTCGCGCTCTGTTTTTGTTCGGTTTTAATCGCTGATGCTTTTCCTACTTCCTCCTTCAGCGCTAACGCTGGCGATTGTTTATTAATCTTTGGAGTTTCCAGCGGTCTATATTCGAATTCTTTTAGGATAGAATTTGCAGGAGGAGGTTGAACCTTATATTTTCTTATGTACACATTCTACTCTTTCTCCTAGCTTCTCCCGAAGCTAGATAGCTTACGGAACGACCGGTAATCAGACTGTTGGATGATTTTATGGTAGTTACGCGAAAGACCTCTATGGACAATTCTCATCGGCCACTTTCGGCACAAGCGACGTTAACAACATCAACACCAAGTCGGAATGCACAGGGTGGTTCCATCTGCCAGACAGAAAGAGAGGGAGATTGCATGGGAGTGGTCTGTCCTCTTTTTGCCAATCGATATAACATCTCATCACAAGGCAGAAAGAGAGAGAGAGAAAGCGAGTGGTTTGACCTCTCCTGACTCATCGATCCAACGTTCCGACGCAAGGCAGAACGAGAGGGCAATAGAATTCACGTGGTCTGCCCTCTTTCGGCCCACCGATCCAATGTTCTATCGCAAGGCAGAAGGACGGGAAGTTAAAACGAAAGTGGTCTGTCCTCTTCTATTCCATTGACTAAAAAACCACCGCAAAACAGAAAAAGACAGAGAGGGGGAAAATCAACTGTCCTCTTCATGTTCATGGATTCAGACAAATATTCCGCCATGTAAAAACCGCAAGGAAAAGTAGAATCATTTTAATTAACCAAAGGAATATGCAGGAAACAACCACCAAGGCTTTCCTTATACTATTCTTAAAGTTCATACCGGAAGTGCCGGAAAAAGCAAAGAGCGCTTGGATAGGGTGAACTCGTTTTGAAATTTTAACTGAGTCTGCTGAATATGCGTTGCGCGTCTTTTCACTCTCGGTCCGACCTCTTGACCGTTAACCAGCAAATTTTAGCACCGAAGGACATAATATACCGAAAGGGGAATATAAAACTTAACGATTTCCGACAAACCAAAGAAGGTCCTTAACCAATTTGAATACAATGGGGTAAGTCCTTTTTTATTTCTGGCGGGGCTTTTCGGTGGTTCTGGTCGTATCTATTTAAGTGAAAATTTGAGATACCGCCAAAAAGCTTGGCCAGTCCTCGTAAGTGCCGCGTGTTTTGCGTTTTCTTTTTTTTTATTAGCGCACAAACCTTTCGTGTACTCTTATTCATCGATTCTAATGCCTCATTTTGGCATTTTTCACTCGGATGAGGAGGTTCCAATTACGATATTTTTTCTCTTTTTATTTCCTCGAAAAGGGAGTTTATGCCCACGCTTAGTTTCGCAGTCAGTGTTAGCCTTGTGGTTTAGATTGTATTGACAGCCGATCATCAGTTCCTTTTGAAAATGTTAAAATTTTTTGGGTTACATTTTTTTGCAACTTAATGCGTAGGGCTCACAGGGTTTCGTTGAGATTATAATAGCCAGTGCTACGTCGAAGCCTAAGGTTTTTCAGTAATAAAAATGTAGGTTGTCCCGGAATTTGTCATTTTATCGCGAATTAGAGTGTAACTTGAAGTTAAAGAAGTATAAAATTGATGTAAGTTTAAAAGATAAGTGTTCGGGTTGACATTGTGTACCAGGATTTAGCATGGCATAAGCTAAGATGTAATTTAATGGTTAGGATTCGATGATTGATAATGATAAGGAGAGGTTTAATGCAATGGTCGCTATTGAAACATTGATGCAAAATAAGACACGGGTATAAGACTCTTGGTTTCGTCATAAAAATGTCGTAAGGATGTTGTAAAGACGTTCTATATCTTTTCGCCTACTGGGAAATTTTACTATTGAATATAAACTAAGCAGATATATATGTGGAGACATTATGATATAATAGGAATTCTTTTCCACTTATTAGTATCTGAATAAATCATTTGATTTATAATATGACATCGAATCTAGCGATGAAGTGGAGTCCTTTCCCGTGCAATAGTCGTTGTTTCGGATGATTTCTGACTGAAAAACGGTCCGATTTTTGGTAAGCGAAGTGCGGAGTTGTTGATTCCACAAATTCCTAATTGGATGTAGTAGTTGCGACCTATGCTTTGTGCTTTCGTTCCTCAAAATGCGGAGAGTATCTAAGCGATTGCTTCCTTCTACTTTCCAATCGATAAACACTATCTCACTAGTAAGTGAACAGGTAGAATTCGCAGAGCTGTATCGAATGAAGGGAGACTCCCGCATATTGCCTTCTACCATCGATCATTTTGAAGCTCTTCCGTTTATTAATTAAGAAGACACACATTCTAAGAAAAGCCGATATGGCCGTACTGAAGGGTTCAATATCGTAGACATTGAATAATCGGCCAATTCAATGCTATGAATGCTATTGCAATGCTATTGCAGAAAAAATGCAACTATTACGCATTCCAGTGCATTGAAATGTCTTTTTTTAAATGCCAGTCTATGTGTCCCAACCCGAGAAGGCCATAATCAATAATCTCATTATTTTAGAATGAATTTTTTACTCGGTGGTTTTTGGGGTCGCTGATTATGAAGCTGATATTGGTTTTTGAAAAAATGGCGGTTACAAAATGGCAGAGATTTCTCACAAATTTTGATTTTTTTATAAAAAAGATACACTTAGAGGTTTTCGGGTTCGCTGATTATGAATCTGATATTGGTTTTTGAAAAAACGAAATGGCGGTTACAAAATGGCGGAGGATTCTCACAAATTTTAATTTTTCCCTCAAAAAAGGATCACTTAGAAGTTTTTGGGTTCGCGGATTACGAATGTGATATTAGTTTTTGAAAAAACGAAATGACGGTTACAAAATGGCGGAGGATTCTTATGATCTTTGATGTTCTTTTGAAAAGAAAGATCAGTTAGAGGTTTCAGGTACGCTGATTACGTAAGTGAAATAGGGCTCCTGGTGCATGCTGTACTCCCGCCCCACCTGGATTTTATACCATCGATTCTTTACAGTAAACGCAACCAGAGAATGTGAGTTTGGCAGATATAGTTGTGATTTAGCGATATTTGTAAAATGGAAACGGTATACTCGCGAGGTAAAATTCAAACGCTGTTCTCGCGCAATTGGAGAAGATATGTCACGCTCTACCTTTAATTTTAGGAGGGGACTCTAACACACAAAATGGTGCTCTGAATCTGGTGTATCAGAAGATGGTTCCTCTGGGGGTTAGAGCGATTGCAAAGAGGGCTATGTTAAACCGTGAATTATTTTAAAGGGGATTTACTTTGGTTGAATACCAAAAGGCACACGGTTTTATTTTTCTTAATGGTAGATTCGATGGCGATTGTCCAGCTAGCCTCACTTATCTATTTGCCGAGAGTGGGAATCGCATTAATCTCGTGACATGCGGTCTCTTCTCCATAGAAATAATAAAGGATTTTAGAATTGTGCCAATTGCCATGCATTCGAATCACGTGTAGATTAATCTGCACGTCGTGAGGGCAAGGTTAAAGACAGATGTGTCAACAATTGAGTCGCGTATGCGCTGCATGGCGTATCAGCACGGATTTATGAATGATCTGCAAGTCGTACGGGCACTTTGTCGGTACTCCGGCAGACATATCACTACATCAAGCCGTGCGACCCTCGCTCTGCAACTCGCAATGTTACCTGGGTTATCTGTCGATGCAAGAACAGGGAGTTTGTTAGAAGTCTAGGACGGGGCTATTCCTTGATAAGCTCTCTCTCTCTCGGCCATCTCTCTTTCTGCCGCACATGCATAGTATGTGGAGTCAGTCGACATTGTAAACGTGAAGTGAATTTGTGCTATGACATCTGCGGTACTAGAAGCGTGTATGATTTGTAAACCGAGTAAGAGCTTTATTAGTAAGATGAGCATGGACAAAATCTCAAAATGTACGACGGATTTCTGAAAGGCTATTAATTTTTTGATGTCTAGGTCGAAGTTTAGCAACAACATTAATTTGAAATCATGACAAGAATTTCTAAACGATTTTTACTGGCCAAAAATTTTCCTTGAACTTGCCTGGACTTTATATATTCATTCTCTTTCGGATTACGCGATCACCAGGCATAAAAAACGTTGATTTTAGTATATGCAAACCTGGATAGATTTGTTGCAGCGGCTGAATAAGTCGTAGTCTGTGCTTCAATTTCAGGCAGGATTTAGGACTGTCAAATGCTTTATGGATCAAATTTTTGTTTTAAGCTCTATAATTAAGATACACCTCTCCATCCCTGGGCAGAAAGTCTTTTCTTGTTTTGTAGATCTTAAGAGAGCCTTTTCCTTTGTGATCTACGATTTAATGTAGTGTAAATTGTTGAGTTTTGTGTCAGAACAAAATTCAATAAAATAGTGAAGAGTCTTACGTCGCGGCTTGGGTGTTCATTTGCACACCCAAAGGCCTTAATCCCCTGCTGACGTGAATGGCACTGTTCTTTAGGTTGAGCTTCTTAGTTCGGTATTTTTTATTTTGGAAATTAGTGATTTGGCGGACTTCCTGCGCAATCGAGGCCTGAGGTAAATCTCAATTGATCAATTGATTACGGTCCTTCAACTGATCTGTAATGATGAAATTATGTTGTTTGCTGACTTTCGTATTGATATCCAGATTAAAATTAATGATGCTCCTGAATATTGTAAAATCAATAATCTGGAGATAAATGTATGTATGCCAAAGACCATGGCCTTCCATAAGGAAAAATCCTTCGATTCTAAATTTCAATGTAAATAGAAACCAGCTGGAAATAGTCAGCGAATACAGATACCTAGGTAAGTTATTCGGGAGCTAAGGTATTTTTTCTCTGGCCTGCACCAAAAGGGTGGCCGTTTAAAAGATTTTAGTAGGTTGAACATTGCAGGTCCTCCGGACGCATAGGTCGTAATCTAGGTGCACCATAAAAATCGTGTACGAAAGCTTAATCTCAAATGTTCTGCACTTAGATTGAAGCTGAGGCGAGTCTCATCTGACCATAACATCTGAAAGTTGGCTTTAAACTCGTTGGAATAGATGCTGGGTATGGGGGAAGAAAGGATCCCTAGAATATGCTTGATGCATTTTCAGGATGTGGCAGGTTATGGTGCGGCTGCACCAAAGTTTTATTAGGATCTACAGCTTAAGCATCTGCTCTTTTTGTGTGGGACTGAAGCCTTATGGCCTAAACTATTGGCCTTATGGCCTAAATATTTGGTAAGAATGCATTCCGACTTTTTCGCATCGGGCACTGACTTGTCTCTGGATAGATCCATAATGTCAACTGTACCTTAGAGTTGGGTAGGATTCCCTTTAAATTCGTAGTACTTATTGTTCAGGTTCATCTCATGTGATTGGTTCGGGGTAGAATCTCCATAGGGAAACTTAGTTTTATATGTGTGAAGGGGCAGCTATGCTCAATCTGCAACTAGGGAGTAGAAGAAAACCTATTAGACCTTTTAGTGGACTGCCCGATGTATAGAGTCGTAAGATCAAATTACTTTCGGTCATCGGTAGATCTTATAGCCTCTAGTACGTTCTGAATTACATCGTTAAATTTGCCGAATAATGCGGAACTGTTTCTTGTTTCGAGATACCTTCATATGGCTATGTTAGCTAATTCAGTTGGTGTAATTATATTTCAACCTCTTCGCTTATATGTAAGATCTAACTAAATACCGCAGCTGTACTTGATATAAAAATATCATTCATTATATGCTGTTATTGAATAATAATAATAAAAATAATGATGAATAACCCTTTTAATGAAAGTCGGCAACAAAGGATAAAAAACTCACAGGGCAGTGAAAATATAGTCCCCATATACGCTGCTGCTAGATGCAAGCTCGTAAACATCAAATAAACTTGCACATGGCATACATTGATTAGAACCAAACAAGAATCAAATATTTTGATCATGGACAACTGGAATAACTAAATTAATATGCATTTCGGCGGGTATCTTTTCAGGAAACTCCTTTTGTGCGTTGTAGTTCAGTTTAGCTTTAAATCCATTAAGCAACACAGTAAACGACAAATCTCATTAATTTCGAATACATTATAATGAGCATGGTCATCAAGTGATGCATCTTCTATACGTGGATGACCTGAGGCTATGCGCTAGTTCCAACAAGAAACTGCACCGAGCGATCGATGTCACAAAGCAGTTTTCTAATGAGTTCCACATGGAGCTCGGACTAGATAAATGCAGAACAGTGCATTTAACCAGAGGAGAATCAGAGACCGCAGAGCTAGCGAAAGATTTCGAGAATTAAATAAAGGCAAGGGTTAAGATTTTCTCTGAACTAGAAAAACAAGATCATGTCAATCAACATCTATTGAATCCCCGTCGTGACTTAATGCTTTGGGCTCATCAAATGGTTGAACACCGACTTCGAAAGATTGAACAGAATCATACGTATAACAATGACGAAGCATCATAGTCATTCAGCGATTGAAATGGTAGTTCTGTCAAGTCATAAAGGGGTTAGGGGCGTTGGAGATATCAGGAAACTGTGTAAGTCCCAAATTATACTGTTCTAAGACTATTTTAACAGCAAACGAGAAGTTGTGCGTTATAAAACCATCTGTGAAGCGCGTCTTGATTACACGCCCTTAAAGTTGTGCTCAGAGGAGGCTTTGATTATTCAGGCGAAAACCATAGCGGAATTAGAAATATAATAAATGCAAAATCTATCCACGGTGAACACCCTAAAATGTTAAATCAATATGAATTGGATAGTGAAGCATCTGTTATTTCTTTCAAAAGGGCGTCCTGTTTTCAAAAACGAAAGCATTCATTACTACAATTCAGGACAGGATTGTTAGCACTTGAATTTATCGCAAACACATGTCACATCAAGATGGGGTCAAACTTAATCTTCCAGTCGCAGGATTTCATGACGAACACATCAGATCAGCTAAAAGATTGCGTCGAATCTAAGCAGCTTTTGTTAGACTGCTTAGGTCGACATTGCTTCGGTTCAACGTAGTAATTTCGTGCAAACTAATTAGAACTAAATAATAATAATAATTCATTATTCATCATTAATTGCTTTACTATCGAAACAAATACTTACATAATAGTAAAATGGTTATAAATTTAAACTTAAATAAATGTCTGCCTTTCTTTAATTTGTTTTACGCTTTTCTTTGTGTTTCTTTGTGTTCACAACATTATACTTAGTAGATTGTGAACTACTCTTCGGTCGAATTATCTATTCTTCTATTTTGCCAGTCGTTTTTCAGATCGTCAATTAGCCTACATAAATTTATAAGGAAAAATATTTTGATCCATAAATCTATTGTAGCTTAGAGATGAAAATGAGTATTTTTATTAATATAAATTTTATTCTTTTATATATAGATATCAGACGAAAATCGCGATTATGTGTGTGATACATATAAAAATGATTATTAGCTGGACATAATGATAAATGTATTAACTATTTTTATTTCTCAATTACACTGACTTGTCTCGCTGCATCGTCATGTGTTTTAAGTGCGAGGAATGCTAGCGCTCCGCGCTCCGACACTGAGAGTACGACTAACCTCGAAACTCGTGACTTGGACCGACAGGACATCTCGCGAACGAAAAATTTAATAAACATTTCATGTTTATGCGCCTGACAATAAGCGTACAAATTTATTAATAATTAATGTCTACACATTTTCACTATCTAAATTCTAATTTTTTGAAAAGCTAAGTTGACTACTAAATCGTCTACAGATGAAAATGATTAAACAAGTATCTGAGTAAAAAATCTTACTCAAATGTACATTGATTTTAATATATTTTCTTACACGAACACCAATTAAATATGCGTGGGACCGACAGGACATGAAAATGAAGAACAACTTTTAAAAATTTCGTAATGGTCGATCAAACAACAATTTAAGTTAAAAAATGTATTTTTATATTATTATTCATACTAGTGATGTATTTCAGGTTGCAGAGCGATAAATAACGGGAAAGCTAGTTTAATGTTGATAAAATCCGAGAAAACTGGTACTGTGGACACTTTATCGACAGAATATTTTTGATGAGTTTTTATTTTTAGCTATAATGAGAAATAATCAAGATTTATCTAAATGAAGGAGGTTGTTCTTCATATTGAGCTCCTATTATGAGACTTTTTTGCATTTCCCATCGCTTTATTATCATTGATAGCAGAGCTTGAAAACAAAATATCTGACTTTTTGAGAAGCACCCATAAACTAGAGACTTAAGTAATATATGGGGTAAATCCTCGTACACCATTTTGTTACACAGACTAAAGATTTGAATGGAATTGACAACATATCAAAGACCATTAAAATATAGCCTAATTCCGGATTCACGAGACACTCGTAGTTTGCTACCAATTCGTACTTTAGTTAAACTAGTTTTAAATTGAAAATAAGCTTCTGTGGAACCCAGCTGGCTCCATTTTCTGATTATCTTGTTATAATTTGAATGAATTTATCTATCTATAGATTTTCAAAAAAGATTATTTGACCATTTATTGAGAATTTTAGTTTTTACTGCAGAAACCATCCCTGAGCTGGACTATTCTTTGGACCACGCATCACTCTCGCCCACTGATTTAAGCAAGGATCTCAACTGAAAAACCTAGTTGAACTCCAAGCTTAACTCAACCTCTTGCTACGACTCACAGAGCCTTCTAAAACATATTTTGGGCCATCTACGTTCTTTTATACTAGTAAGGGATATCTACCCAATTATACGCAGTCAGTATTCTGTGGGCACCTGGTCTTAACACAGGATAATCTTTATCTATGTGCATAATTCGTAGTGTCATCGCTTTTAACCAGTTCACTACACCTTTATTTTCAGAGCTATCTAAAAAATGATTACTATATTAACCTTTCAGCGCGCGCGCCCTGTTATTTCCCAAGAGCGAGCGCGTGTCGTAAATTTTACGACATTCGGGTTTATCCAAGTTAACGAAACAATTCCAAAGTGTTTCCATGTAAAACAGCCAGAAAATTGTTAAAACTGAAAACAGAAGCCCCGTTTAACATTCCTAAAACCCCAGGGTATGTTCTAAACCTATCAATAATATTGAGAAACCCCTCAAATTCAACCCTATCACTTTTAACGAAACAATTCCAAGTGTGCTCATGTAAAGCAGACATAACATTTTTTACTTGAAAATAGTCGCACAAGTCACCTTCAAAAGATTATGTTTTGTTCCGAAACCATCAATAATATTCCAAAACCCCATGAAATTCACCCCTATCACTTTTCACGAAACAATTCCGAAATGTCGTCATATAAAACAGCCTTAAAATTTTCAAATAAAGAATAGTCACAAGCGCCACCTTTACAAAACCCCATATTATGTTTCCAACCCCACAATAATATTCCATAACCCCCAAAAACAACCCCTAATTTATTTAGCGTACTCTTTCGCCATGTTGGTTCCGCCATTTTGTTATCGAAATTTTTGATATCGAATTCGTATTCAGCGACCCAAAAAAACCCCAAGTAACATAATTTGGCTCATTTTATACTTTTAGCCAGCCTTTAGCGATTCGGTCCCACTGTGCGACGATATAAATGTAGAAAAAGTCTCATAAAATAGTACAGGATAGGTAATATACTTACACATAAAGACGCGTATAACAAACAATTCTTTGCAAAATCGTCTGCCTAGAGTTTATAAAGAGATTGATCTTGGAATAGGTGGAAGCTCAGCGCATAATAATAAGTAGTTCATGCAGGTGAGGGGTATTTGGGCAATTTTCGTAAATTTTACGACAGCGCGCCCGCTAGAAGGTTAACCCTTTTCCAGGCCAAAGGAAAAGGACCACGGTACAGATAAACTGTATATGGTTTAAAGTGTTCGAGGCATTTCTGAATTCAATTTTGACTTCAGTTTTGCAGAATTAATTTGCTTAAACAGCTTATTTAATCAAATTATTGCAAAATTAATTTTTTTGCAAAAATATTACCAGAATCGGATTCTAATAAAAAGTACGCCTAATATAGTAGTTTTAATTGTTAGAATACATATTGTTAATAACAAATTAATAAATAATTAATTTTAAGATATAAGTAAATACTTCGACAACCATAAGAATATAAATAAAAATACGGATATGGCATATATTGACTCAGAGGTTTTTTGATGCGCGGAATTCAAATTTGCCGTTAGTTTTGAAAAATGAATTAATTTAAACAATTTGTTTAAACAAATTATTGCAAAATTGATTTTTTTCAAAATAAATACCGGAATCTCGTTCT
Source organism: Belonocnema kinseyi (assembly GCF_010883055.1). Taxonomy (NCBI): domain Eukaryota; kingdom Metazoa; phylum Arthropoda; class Insecta; order Hymenoptera; family Cynipidae; genus Belonocnema; species Belonocnema kinseyi. The sequence continues at coordinate 15,397,556 of NC_046661.1, read as the reverse complement.
CTGTAAAAATACGTCTGGAATAGTAGTTTTACTTGTTCAAATATATTTTGTTATGAAGAAATTACTTTATTCAGAATCTGTGTTATTCATTATTAATAATTTGTTCAAAACAAAATATATTTAAACAAGTAAAACTAATATTTCAGACTTATTTTTTCGTAGAATCTGATTCCGGTATTTATTTTTAAAAACTCAATTTTGCAATAATTTGTTTTAACAAATTGTTTAAACAAATTAATTTTGCAAAACTAATAGCAAATTTGAATTCTGCTCATTAAAAAACCCCTTAGTCAATATATGCCATACCCCTATTCTTATTTTAATTTTTATAGTCGTCAAAGCATTTCTTCATTTCGCAAAATTAATTACACAGGCCCACCAAAAAAACTCAGTTTTCCGCTAGTTGCAAAAAATAGGGGAAAACCTAGGGATATTCTGGATATTATTTTCATCATACTAGTATACAGAAGAATAAGCGTACTGGTGTCATATTCTTATGTGTTGGGGCTCATGACGACCGAATTCATACACAACAATTCCCTAGTATGCTTACCGTTTCCCATAGCTAGGATAAATCTAGGGAAATTGAAGGTCTTACGCATGTTATACTGACTTATAAAGCAAAAAATAAGAAAAATGCTATTTCCTCTGCAGTTTTGCGCTCTCAATCTAAATTTGATCACTACATTTTTTGAGCTTTTAACATTTTCTCCCTATATGCAAAAAGTAGGGAAAAGCCTAGGGATTTTATGTTCACATAGGCCATTAGAAAATTTTCCTACAAGAAATAAGTAACTAGGCTAACCTTATCGATTTTGAGTCGCTGAAACCCTTAGATGCAGAAAATAGGAAAAAAGCTAGGGATATTCTGGACGTTATTTTGATAATACTAGTATACGCGAAAATAGACACATGGATGTTATATGCTGTTATGTGCTGATGTTATGTTATGTACACAGAAATTTTTTAGTGTGCCTTCTGTTCCCCCTAGCTTGGGTAATTCTAGGGAAGTTGAAGGTCTTTCTCATATTATATAGATTTGTGCGGGGAAAAAATTCCATATCCTTTTCAGATTTGCGTGCTAAATCTAAATTTGAACCCCAAATTTTTCAGGCATGTTCCATTTTCTCTTTAGATGCATAATGTAGGGAAAAACCTGGGGATTTTCTGGTCACACAGGCCCACCAAACCAAAATTTCTCTGCATGGGACAAGTGACCGATTTCGCATACAAAACTGTAAGGGATATTAGGATTTTTCCTCCGTGTAAATCTATATAATCTGAGAAAGACTTTCAATTTTCCTAGAATTACCCAAGCTAGGGGAAATAGAAAGCACACTAAAGAATTTCTGTGTACAAATGAAGTCTATATAAGTCGTTGCACTTAACAATATAATATCTATGTGTCTTTTTTCGCACATACTGGTATTATAAAAATAACGTGCACATTATCCCTAGGGCTTTCCTCATTTTCGGCATCTAGAGGGAACCTGAGACGTGCAAGATAAATTCTAAGACCATATTTTGAATTGAGCGGCTCAAAATCCATAAGGGTAGCCTATTCACTTGTCTCATGCAGACGAATTTTTTGTGTGGCCTGTACGACCAGAAAATCCCTAAGCTTTTCCCTACTTTTTGCATCTAGGGAAAAACTGAGACGTATAGGATAAAGTCTAAGGCCATATTCGGATTCAGCGGCTCAAAACCCATAGGAGTAGTTTAGTCACGTTTCTCGTGCAGACAACTTTTTTCTATTGCCTGTGTGACTGGAAAATCCCTAGGCTTTTCCCTACTTTTTGCATCTAGGGGAAAACTGAGACGTGCAGGACAAATTCTATGGCCATATTCAGATTCAGCGGCTCAAGATCCATGAGGGTAGCCTAGTCACTTGTCTCGTGCAGGCAACTTTTTTTGTGGGCTTGTGTTATTTATTAATTTGTTAGTCACAATATGTATTTTAAAAGTTGAAACTACTATACCCAACCTATCTTTCCGTCGAATCTAATTCTGGTATTAATTTTGCACAAAAACTTAATTTTGCAATAATTTGTTTAAAGAAATTAATTTTGCAAATTCAATTGCAAATTTGAATTCAGCGATGCCTTAAGCCTCTTAAATCATATACAGTTTATCTGTATCGTGGCCCGTTTCCTTCGGCCTGAAAAAGGGCCGAAGACATTAATTAAAAGAATTAGTCTTTAAAAGACTTAAAGAAATTAAGTGAAAGAATGAATCTTTAAAAGAATTAAAGACATTAATTAAAAAGAATATCCTATAGAAGTTTTAAGTGAAAGAATTCACATATGAAATTTTTTAAATAAATTTTAATTGAGATGAATTGCATAAGTCCATAACTGAACTGGCAAGTTCCTATACGTGTATATATGTACATAAAAAGTTTCTTCTGCGATCAAATAAAATTTTCCCAACACAGGACCTCAGCAAAAGTGAAAAATTGATTGATACTTTTGGTACATAAAGGTGGAGTAGAAATATATTTTCTAGTTTGTGCAAATCACGAAGTAATAATTAGGAGATTTAACACTACTGAATTTGCTGCATGAAAGTATAGCAACTTCTTCGGAATAGTGGGGGGGGCTGTATTGTACATGACGATTGTACATGATTCCGAAGAAGTGGTTACGTTTTCGTAACATATAATTTAGTCTCCTTACTTCGTGGTTTAATTTGAGAAAAATAAAAAAGCTACTAACATTATTTCGAAAGTAGGATTTCGCGAAATCGAAACAGTTCCGTGGGTTTAAAAAAAAATTTGTCTGAAATAGCTCTGATCGAGTTTGGAATTAAAAGTTTGATTCCTCCGTGAAGTTGAATGTATCAAATTCACCATACTAGTTTATTGGGCGTCCGGCATCAAATTGTATATAAAAAATGGATTTTAAATGTTTTGCTTTACTAGAGTAAATTTAATAATTCGAATGGTTAATTTTGAAACGAAAATCTCAAAGGTGATATCTTATTTTTATTTAAGAAACACAAACTTTTTCAAAACGGCGATGCAAGAAAATTTAAGTGAAAATTAAAGTTTAGCCTCTGTCTGCAATTTGTGTGGTTTAAACAGAGGTATGCCATGATCCAATTAAATAAAAATAAATAAATTTTATAATTTTTAATAGAAATTATCTTAGGAATGTCGAATATACTTAATTTTTTTTTAATTAAAACATTCATCATGTATTTCACTGGAAAAGTAGCAAGGATAGTGACGATCGTAGCGTCATATAGTGGAATTTTTAAGTACATAAGGAACATTTAGAATAATCAAGAATAATCACGCAACACAACGTGAAAAATGATTGCACCGGGGAAGATCATCACAGACAGAGGACTAAATAATGAAACAGATTGCAAATTAAACCTTGAAGATTTTTAAAATAATTGATTTCTTTCAGCCAGGACATTTTATCCCGAGATTCACAACCTTAAACTGGGCGTTATGTCTGCCTGCGGCTTGTTCGGCAGCAGATGCTCGCAGATCCATAGAGAATTCTCTGCTTCCTTATAATGTGACCTCAGGAATTGAATTCTCGATTAATGTAGATCCTGAAATGTGTTACGTCAGGCAAAGGCCTCAAACTTATACAAAGGAGACGATTGGCGTTCTGTATGTTAAATGGATCTAGCTACCTTGAGTGACATAAAATTGGGACCAGAAACAATTTGATTTTTACACAAAGTGTGTAATATTAATAATATTTGGTAAAATAACAATTATTTGTAAATAAATAAAGAAAATACAGAAAGATGCAAGTGGCACAAATTTGTCAGAAACTCATTCGATAGTGTAGCTAAATTACTCCTATTTCCAAATATTAGTAGAAATATTCCCAGTTGCTTTACGCTTTTATATATGTTAGTAGTGCTCAAATATTTTTGACAAATTCTTCCCAAATTTATGACGCTCAGTGTGATCCAAATTCTTGATAAAATCTAATAAATCTACTGAATCTGAAATACAATAAAAAATGTTTCCTCTGCAGGTATTTGTATGTCACTATACTCTGCCTCGTAATGATTGCTACGGTGCGGGATTGCATATCATCTGTTCAGGACAAAGGTGCGGTAAGAATCTGAGACGTAGGACTCAGTCTTTTGAAACTTTATAAATCAGGAGCGATAGTGCTGAAGCTTTATATAATTATTCTAAATGCAGGTAACTTACACGAGTACCTCGAAAAAATATTGTGAATATATGCTTAAAGTTATTACATAAGTTCAGTGTGACTTTTGCGAGGTACTAGGGTTTATCACAATGAATTTTGATGTTAAAATTTTCCTACAAAGACAGAGAGAGAGAGAGAAAGGAGCAGGGACATACAGGCAGAGATAAAGAGAGACAGAGAGCGAGAAAGACAGATTTTGTTTTGACTTGAAGTTTCCCATGTAAAATGCAACGGGTATTCTCATCTTTTTTCCTAAGAAGTATTAACACTGGTCCAGTGGAATATTTATTATCATTGGTTAAGTCATTTTTAATAATTTGACCAAATGCAATTTGTTTAAATAATTTTTTTTGAATTATTAATATTTATTCAGTGTAATATTTATCAACATTGTTTGATTAATTTTTTTGTTTGATTTTTTTTCTTATACAAATTTTTACTCAAATATTCTTGATAAATTAATTATTAATCAGTAATTAATTATTACTGACCAATATTCCACTAGACCCACAGAAATAATTTTTTTTTAATTCCAAAGGAAATTATTCAAGCAAATTTCATTTGTTTCAATAATTGAAAATGTATAAACTAATATAAATAACTATTCCACTAGACCAATGTTAATAATTTTTAGAGGGAAAACGAATATAAAACAAACATATATAAACACATTCCATCAGTTTAAACAGTTTAAAATGAATAAACTAATGTTATAAAATATTCCAGTGGACTAATAGTAATAGTTTGAAGGGGCAAAAAACAAATTTTCCAAAAAATTTTTGTTAACAAATTCTATTTCTTTCATAATTAAGAATTAATTAACCCATTATAATTAGTATTCAATTAGACCAATATTAATACTTCTAAGTAAAAAAGACGAGAATATAGTGTTCAAAAGGTATATTTCATGAAGAATTAAAATTTTTTGTTTTAAGGGTAGTTTTCAAGTACTCGTGGGGATATGAAAGGGTGTTAATCCCATATATCTTATACATGAAGTTCTTCGTTGGATAATCCTCTACAGACCCCCGTACTTTCCCATTATATTTTTTTAAACCCTGAAAAATTATTCCAAAAACTCAAACAAGTGATTTTTCCCCATGCATTTTACATGGGAAATTTAAAGTCATAATCGGCACCTGTTAAAATTTAAAGCAAAAATAAAGAAAACAAAATTAAGGAATTTCTTTTTTTTTTAGATTAGGTATAAAGTGGGGGGGGGGGCGGGTTGTTGACCTCTAAAAAAGCGTTTTTGAGAAACACTATTAGGCATGTGCATGTGCGTATTATCTACTGTAACTTAATGTATCCAGAACTTTATCTTGTAGCGTTATCTAATATGCACTTTGACGCTTCTTGGCGAAACGTTTCCGACCTCCACTTCCTTCTCAAACTATCTGGAACAATATTGTACTAACAAATTCCATCGCTAAAAATACTTTTGATCTGCCGTTGTAAGACTAAATCCTACTTGCATATTTTCCTTACCCTGGTATTGTAATTATGCTTCTATATTACCTTCTTCATTTTCTTGCCTATCTTTTGATACTAAACCACTTTTCTGCTTTATAAAAAAATATACAAACGTTTAATGCTATTCACTGCCTTACGAATATAAAACATAAGTCGCTCAACATGTCATCTTCAGTTGTGTAACTATTGCAATTGAAAATTGCTTTTATTACCCAAATTTGACATTTTTGTGGCACGTCTACAGCTGCTTCATTAGCGTTGAACCTTTTTTTTCGCAGCGTTAATTTTTTTTTTAATTTCCTTAACTCTTCAAGCACATCCATAATAGCTCAAGTAGTATGTTGCGCGCGAAATTTAAAAATAAAATTTAAAATTGCCAAATAAATGTAAATGAATATATGTATAAATTTATATGTCTAATTTTATTAAAATTTAATACCTTCTCCGATAAGAATAATATGAAACAGATTAACGCAACCTTGTTATCTGAGGTTTCCACTGCGCTTCGCTAGCACCTAGACAAAATTCTTAAAGTTATCGTCAAAAAGCTTATTAACTACTACTAGAAGAAGATTCGCTTGAAGCCGCCTTCGACCCATGTAAATGACAGGTATTTTATTTTTGAAATTTTTTAACGCTGCAAGAAAAAGTATTGCGATTACTCCGTGAGTTTCTGATGCAAATTTTAACGTAGAATCCGAATTTCAAAAATTAAAAAGTTTTTCTTGCTTTTTTTTGAGTTTTTTAAGAAGGAATCTAAGGGGGACTCAGTGGGGTCTTTAAGTGTACTTTGGAGAGGCTCCTTTCAGCTGCTCCGGCCCGCCAGGAGTACTCAAAATGGGGTACTATAATTCTCTTATAAATGATTATTCTTGTATATTGAGATGTGGAATACGACAATATTTTCAGAAGATTAATCTTTTTTCTTAATTATATATTCTATGTGTTCAGTCATGTTTACCTTTTCATCCATTATCACTTCTAAATATTCCATACTAATTTATTCTCTCCACGCAGTTGAAAAATATTGTAGCATCGCTTCACATGAATACCCATTCCAATTTCAAGAATTTTTCATAAGTTGGTAACAAATTAATTAGTCTGAATTTCTCACCTTTCTTTGTATTTATAATTTTTGGTATGGGCATAACTGTATCTTTCTTCCTATTGCGTGGAAATTTTTCTTTCTTTATTCACTAATTTATAATACATTCAGCATCTTTAAATGTCACTTTATCTATAATATTTTTCGATAATTCTTTTATAAAATTTTTGATTATTTTCTACATTGCTCTCTGGTTATTTTTGTTTAATGCTAATCTATTATCATTATATTCACTTTTTTCCTTCTAAATGAAATTACACCATTTTTAAAGTTTCTAGAATTCCCCCAATGTTTTACACTTTTTGATTGTTTAACAAGAAAATATAAATTTTTTTCTTTTTATATAATCGTGTGGGGATTTTAATACTAAAGTAAATAAGTTGAAACTGTCAGGAATTAAGACGGAAAATAGAGAAATAATATTTTTGAAAAGTAGAAACAATTAGATACAGACATGTCTTTTTAGAATTCTCGCTTGAGATGTTTCTCAGACCGTGGTCAACGATCTTCTGCTGATTTTTGGCTCGCAGGCATCTTGGGTCCTTCTTACAATTTTAAGCTGGCCTGAATAAACCTGGCTCCTGCAATAAACTTAATCCCCAAAGAAACCAAATCGGCACGTACAATCGTAAATCTTACTTATAACCCATTTCTTATCACCTAAGTTTTCTTTAATATCCTTCGTTACATAAGGTGCCTATTTATCTAAAGATTTTGTTAATATTTCTACAAATTTGTCTGAATTTAACTACAAACTGATTTAAGTACAAATCCTCGTTAGAATTACTGAAATCTTTATAAGTAACTTTTCTACTGATTTATGCATTAAAACTTCTTTACTGTGTACTTTTATTAGAATTATCGAGTGGTCGCTAATCTTTGTTTGTATGCAATGTATTAAATACCAGCCTGGGTTAAAACAAAAAATAATTCAATACATGTTTTAGATACATCCGTGACTCTCGTATATCCTTCAACATTTTGTTGTAGTCCATGAGAGTGCTTCATATGAATTATCTTATGCCCGTAAAATGTATTCTTACTTATATTTATATTGAAATCGCCCATTATCAATACTTGGTTATATTTAGTTCATATCTCACATTTATCTTCTAATAATCCCGAAAAATGATACTTCGACTTGAGTTCGACTTGAATTGCCCCCAATTAAAACATGCTAAAGTCGAAAAGGTCGACTTGAGCATGTCTTTGTTTTGAGACGGAGCCAGACTTTAATTTATATCTTGGAGACAAGTTTTTATGCCTTGAAGTCATAAATTTATCTCTTGAGTTGTATTTTTATGACTCAAACACGTGAGGTTTATAACTTCGAGCGTATACCTGCCCTAACAAAAAGATTATTCCTAACAGTCATAAAATCTAATCTTTGTTAATGGTTAAACAATCTTGTATATTTTTATACAATACATATATTACATTAACTTATTCACGGATTGTTATTTGTATTATACTCGTTTGACGGTGATACCGAAAATGTTGTTTGTTTTTACGTATTTATAACCGCTTAGGAGATCCTTCTAGAAAGTTACAATTGAGCCGCCGCATGGAAGAACGGGATATAAAATATTTTTCGAGGAGTGGGAGGGCCCTTGTAGGTTTATGAAGACATTGTTGAATTTATATTTTTTAAATATGTATCCTTATAGAAAATTTTATTGCGCATCTTTTTTTCTTATGGAAAAAAGCTGCAGCTTTCTTCGTTTTTGAAATAATGGGAAAAAACAAGGTTTTTCCCTAGTGTAAAATTTTCGTATTTTCTATCTTAAACTCGCTCTAAATCAGAAGCGATTGGGACTTTTAACTTCAAATTTTTAGGAGTTATGTATTAAAGTATGCTGAAACTTGTAGAGCAGCTAAAGTTATTCTT
>NC_046661.1:15370554-15388806 GCF_010883055.1 Belonocnema kinseyi | reverse complement strand
AAATATATATTTCATATTAATAAAAAAACGTTTACTATCATTTTTATTAATTCCAATATTAAAAATTAGTGGTCTACTAGGATGACAGCCAACTGCGCTTGACGGATCCTAAGTCGCTGGTACGAGTTCAATCTCACAACACTGCGCGCACAACAAAACACTCATATTTTCTAAGCGGCTATTTCAATTGAAGTATAACTTCACAGAAAACTTCTACAGATTATATTGAACATTTCGTCCGCTGGAAGTTTTTGATTGCTTAAACTTGCCTCGATAGACTTTTCGATTGAAAATTGTTCAATGTTCTTCGCCCACTAGCCCACAAATAAAAGAATGACTGTTTTCCATAACAAAAAAGAATAACTTTAGCTGCTCTACAAGTTTCAGCATACTTTAATACATAAATCCTAAAAATTTGAAGTTAAAAGTCCCAATTGCTTCTGATTTAGAGCGAGTTAAAGATAGAAAATACGAAAATTTTACACTAGGGAAAAACCTTGTTTTTTCCCATTATTTCAAAAACGAAGAAAGCTGCAGCTTTTTTCCATGAGAAAAAAAGATGCGCAATAAAATTTTCTATAAGGATACATATTTAAAAAATATAAATTCAACAATGTCTTCATAAACCTGCAAGGGCCCTCCCACTCCTCGAAAAATATTTTATATCCCGTTCTTCCATGCGGCGGCTCAATTTTTGTTTTTTTGAAGAAAATTTTTAAGGGTTATACTCGTTCAGATCCACCGATTCTGAATTTTTTAATTAAAAATAACTAATTTAATTATTACAAATTTTTCATTCATCAATTTTAATCTCATTTATGAGCCAAAAAAGGTACGATAATCTCAGTCAAGACAAGGCTCGTCTTGAGTCAAGTAAACGTCGTCTTAGCCAAGACAAGGCTCGACTTAAGACAAGTAAACGCCGTTTTACCCGTTGTGGCCGTAACAGTAAGACGAAGGCCTATGTCTCGACTCAGTTTTGAGACGCAGCCAGACATCGATGTCTTGGAGACGAAGTCAAGACATAACCAAGTCGAACTCAAGTCGAAGCATTTTTACTCGGAATAGTATAAACTCTACATCGCTAGTAATAGGTGAATGATAAATTACTCTAGTAAATTCACAATCTTTCCATCCGTATATTCCAATTAAACGTAGCCACATGCCCTGTAAAAAAAGGTTATGGAATTTTAGTACGATAAACGTATGTAAAAAGTGGTCTCACGCGCAGTCACAAAAGTGAACAATTCTCAACTGAACTGAAATTTAATATGTGACGTTAAATAAAACAACGGAAAGTGGAAAATTTTTTTCAAAATATTAATCTAACGTCAAATACTTAAATAATTTAGATCATATTAAGAATATATTTATGCTTACGCAAGCTTACATCGCATAAAATTTATAATTTAAAAACAGTCACTCGCATTTATGCTTTCGCTGAAAGTGAGCAACAAAGTTTGCAAACTAAATGTACGTTCGCTCATAACACACGAACATAAGAGCGAAAAAAAGCTCTATGGCGAAAATTACACAAATGTGGAATATTATACGTACGAATCTAAAATCACTCTAAAGTGGAGAAATTTTCGTTATAAAATAAAAATTTATGCGCGGTCGGTAATTTTACCAGTCTGGTGAATTTTACTATATACAGCGTGAGTCCTTTTTTTACATACTCTGAACGTAGTGATTTTCAACACGTCGTATGAATTCATGCAAAGTCATAGAATTAAACCTGTAAGAGTCGTTATTCTACACAACATGTGGAAATTTGCTTTCCAACCTGTAATTTTAATTCATTTAAAGTGATATTTTATATGTGTAAATTCACACTTTGAAATGCAATTTTAAAACGTATTTTTTACATCGTGACGTTTTCATATCCTATACTTTCAATTACTTTAAATCTTACTCAATTTTGTATGTAAAGTAATACTCCACCCAATTTTCTGTAGGACATGTTACATCTGACGGACTTGTACCTGTTCATTTGTAATTCATGATTAGCTACATCAACAAAATTTTTTTCATTCAAAGCCAATATCAGCGGTTTCAAGTTTTTTATAACATATTCCAGTACATATTTTTTACTTATAAAACCTTGCACATTTAAACTAAGTGTGATTCTCTGTTTATTACCTGCTTGCTATTTTTATTTGAAGAATAAAGCTTACTACCCTGAATGTCCTTTATTATCTTCAAACAAGGACACTCTTATCATAGGCCGCATGCTTGAATAGATCTTCACTATTACTTATACTCTGTCCTTTATTTCTCTCTTAGTTTATACATTTTAAATTATTTATATTTTTAGAATATTTTTTGAGTAGTTTCCAGCGCAGGAACAACACACTTCCTCCCGATTGAAATCATTAGCTTTTTGTCCAAATTCACAGATTCATTCTATCCTATATTCATGTTCTGCTTCTTCATAACTGCTTTAAAAATACTAAATGACGACGTTATTACCATCGATATGTCTATATTTTACATTCCTGTTTCTGTATATAATTTTTATGTCTTTGCACTTCTTGAAGTTTTTACAATTATTTTGCATAACAAGCATATCTAAAAATTCTTCATCACTCGTTTTTTCGTCATGAGTATTAATTCCAAATACTTTAAGTTTTTGATTCTTGGTCTCAAGTATCTTTTTGCGTAATTATCACCTGATTGTTCCTGTACTGAATTAATCGACATTTCTCTCTTTTCCGGTTTATCACATTCAATTATAACACATATCTTCCCAATGTTTTTCATGTTCTAAACTCCTATCTTAAATTCTTTATATTAATTTTATCTTTAATATTATTTTTGGTGTGTTCACTTTTTGTTCCCTCTTTTGCAGAGGCTCTACTAGAATAACCGTTTTATGTTTTTCAATTTTTCCGCATGTGAATCTTTGTCTAACACTTCTTTCCTCTCAAAATATTTATTCTCTTTTACTTTAGCTTCTAACAATTCTTTCAGCTCTTTAATCTCTGTAACTAAAGGCTAGATTTTCAGAGAGAGAAAGGGAGAGGGAATGAGAGAGGGGAGAGAAAAAGGGAGAGTAACCAATTTTATTCATTTTAGGAAACTATTCTGAAAGGATAATTATGTCGTTCTCTCTTAAAAGAACAATGAAATCTCTTTTCTGGAAGTACAGCTGCGGTAGCGGAGAAATCACCTGCATTCATGGGATTAGGTCTCTGGCAACGATAGCTTTGTACATCGCTCACAAGCTGATTCCGTTGAGCAGCATACCGTACTCTAATCGCATTGCGCTTACTGAGGTACGATTGTATTCACGGTATGCAAAACCAGTTTTAAGGGAAGCTTTAAGATTTTGATTTAATAGCGTCGACATTAATTTTCCTGAAAATAGGTCGCGAATACTCCAATCAGTTCTATCCTGAGAGTCTCCTTGGTTTACACGGATTCCTTCTTACTTCTTAGCGGAGTGCTGACTGCTTACAATATGGCTAAGGAGCGAAAGATTCACGGAGAGATTCGCTGGTTTTGTCGAATCATTGCTAGATTTATCAGGTAAGCCTTATTTGATTATAAAATCAAATGTCACTGACGTTTGAAAGTTCTAGGAGAGTATTATCGTTTTAGATTGACACCTGCACTGATTGCTATTATTTTCTGGTACGCCTTTGTTATGGAGCATATTGGAACAGGGCCTCAGTGGAACAGTGCTATCAAAGCAAATGCTGATATTTGCAAGAAAAATGCTTGGACCAATCTCCTGTACATCCAAAACTTCTTCCCTTTCGAAGAGATGGTAAATATAGTGATCAACAGAGACCCCAAAATGTGGCCTTTCTTGTTGTGATCCATAATTTCCCTAAAGGAATTTCTATGACCCCATGTTTGGACAATTATAATAACAAAATATAACTTTTTTTACTTTTGAAGGTTACAATTTAGTAAAAAATTTTCATTCAACTGCAAATAAACCGAATATAGACTAAAACTCATTAAAAATGAATCCTAGTAGAATTACTGAAACGAAATTATTTTGAACATTGTGAGAAACAAATTAATAAGCCAAGATTAAAGATTCTTTATTCGAAATGTATAAATAAAGGGAAATTATATATTTATAAGTAAATAGAAGTAAAATAATTTTGACCTTTATTTTGAAAAATCAAATGTAATTGATCATTTTTTCTAAACTTTTACTAAACAAATACGAAATCACTCCCATTCACAATACTTATATTTCGTTTTTTTGCATCTGAATCAACTATAAGTATAATGTATAAGTGTACTGTATACACAAATTTATTAATGTATATTAAGAAAATTATTTAGCCATCTTTCAGTAGGGACATTCTGTTCCATAATGAAAAGGTATTAGATTTACTTCGAAACTGACAATCGCGGATTTCTATAAATCTCCACGTTTCAAGACCTCCTGAATTCAAGAAAAACGGCTTTAAGATAGTTTCTGTCTGCCGTTGTTGTCGTTTGAATACTCGATAACTTTCGAACCTTTTAAAATTTTTGTTGTAAAATTAAAATATCTCTCGTATAAAAATAATTAATTATTACATTCTGATTCATAACACAGGACCACAAAAACAAGGTGGATTATGCGGGAGCTGAGAGCAGAGCCTAAACAGAAAAATTTGACACCCTGAGCAAAAGTTCTCTCATACGCCCTTCATATCGCCCAACCCCATAAATTGGGTTTTATTTCTAAAGAAAAAATTACATATAAAAAATAGAATAAACTAACAATAAAACATAATAATTTTGTTTAAATAAATATTTTTGTTTAAAAACTAATTTTACGTGTTAAAAATTATAATTCGCTTAACTAACGTAACAATGTCTGCCTGCTAGCATTCAAACTTGCAAACTCGTCCAGCACGTCGTCGAAATCTTTTGTTTTTGCAACTTTGTTTTCAATTGATATCTTTCAAATATTTGTTAATTGCATTTGTCCCATAGTAGAACTTAAATAGGTTTTTAGTAGCTTAAGTTTACTGAAACTTCTTTCGTTTGAAGGAACTGTAACTGAAAAGTAAAAAATATATGTAGTGCAATGTGGATATTTAGACACGATTCGATTAAATGAAAATCGTAAAGCATTTTCAATACCTCTATAGGAGATCAAGAAAAGAACTCGGAATTATGCTTCGGAGCTTGATATTTAAAACTTTCGATTTCACATTTAAAATCACATGCGTTTAAATCCTTATCATATTTTTGTGCTAAGTTTTCTGTGTATGTTTTTAGATCAGCAACCCTGTCTTGCTTCAAGGTGTCACAGTAAAGAAAAGAAAAATTGAAAACTATGTCTTTTGCTTCTTCAAAACGCTACTTTAACCGTGTTATCAATGTTTCTGGAACTTGTTTTCTTCGCAAATCAAATTGTTGTTGCGAATTGAGATTGCCCTTATCGTCTTCTAATTCATAGATGTCCATTTTCTTTTTTATTTTACGGTTCCTTTCATCGGGAAAACTTACTTAAATACCTACACACCCTGCTATTTTTTCAGAGTTCTCAATTTCGAAATGATACCCTTCGCAACGTATTTTCTGTAACGTAGTACCAAGCCCGTCAAGAAGGTTTATTGGCTTGTCTAAGGTCATATCTTTGCACTGAAACGCCTTATTAATTACATTGGTGTTGTGGAGGATTTTATTCCGAATTCGAAGAGTACAAATAAACTGGAACTTTATTTGAACAAGTAACCCTTCTGCAGTTGACATAACATCTGAATCTGACGGATCAGATGAATATTCACTTAGTTCTTCTAAGACTTCCGCAAAGTTCAAGCACAAAGCCTTAAATGCATTAGATCTAGCAGATCGCCACGTATCACATATACGTTTGAAACTTAATTTCAATTTTTGTATCAAAATTTTCTATCGGCACGTTTAAACGTAGAAAAACGTGTACAATATTTGTATAATACCAACAAATTTTATTATACCTGGGACAACAGAAGCCGCATTATTTCAGACCATATTTAAGCTGTGAATCTCACCAGGAATATAGTTGCCTATTTTTTTAACTTCAAAATTCGACTTTGCACTCCTAGATATTTTCCAGACACGTTTGACGCATTATCATATCCTTGAAAAAAGTTTAAAGATTAGTAATTAAAAGTTGGTTACGTTGAAAAATCCAAGTTTTTACCTTTAAAAATAAATAGTCTGAATTTAAATAAACAGTCTGCTAATACATCAAAGAAACACAATTCATTTCTTAAAAAATGTTCAAGATGAAAAAAGTTGTTGTTAACAACGGAAATTGTCATTTTTTATACAAGCTTCCGAAAAGTTTAAAAATTAGTATTTAAGAATACATTACGTTAAAAAAACAAGTATTTACCTATAAAAATAACCAGATGGTGAATTTGTTAATTAAGTTGTTTTAAACAATCATCAGTTGTTATTGAATGAATAAATATGATAATTTAAAATTATTTTCAAAAATATAAAGTGCCAAAATTTGAAAAATGTCCCATTTATTTTTGATTTTTAAAAAGTGAGGGTAAAAAATTAACATATTAAAAAATTCTTATGTCCTTTTAAAGAATGGTAAAAAAAGCTATCAAATTAATATTTGATTTTTTAAATGATAGTGAAATTTAAAATAATTTTTTTTTTACTTTGTAAAAATGCTAGAATGATTAAACTTACCTTTTAAAATCTATTTCTTTCAACAAAGTATCGGTGTTGACGTAGGTCTCCTCCGAAAAGCATCATACCAGGGTGAAAATCAAAATTAAACCCCCGGAGACACTTCATTCCAAATGAAGGAAAGTTGATGAAAATTATGAATCGAGGCCAAGGTTCGGTATCGAGCATCAGGAAGTAGATCCAACGAGTCACTAATCCTCTGGGGAAGTCGCTTCCAAAGAGCTTAATTGCTTTATTGTTCTTCTTACCTTGAATTTTGAGGTAATACGTGCAGCTCTTAAAATTTCTGCTTTTGTAACGAGGGTTAAGTTTTACTTTCAGACTGTAAAATAGCTGGCGTCGTCGTTAACTAATCTTCTGGACACTAGTCTAGACTCTAGAAGGTAGTGAACGAGAAAGCAAATTAAGATTTTACAAAAAAATAATTTTTAGATTATTCCGACCAGTCTGAGACACCGGGGCTTACGCGCCGGGCACCTGTCCCGGTCGCCCTACCCTCGTTACGACTCTGGCTGAGAGTATGATATCTGTAAGTTTTTTGAGGCGCTGAATGCGAATCTGATATCAGTTTTTCCCCAGCACATCAGGGTTTTCCCCTAGATGCGGAAAATTCCCTAGTAAAACAGTTTTTCTTGGTATAAATACCCTTGGTATTAAAATCCTCCGGAAAAAGGTAGCAAATGATATTTTAATTTATTTTTGTTCCAAGAATATTAGGCTTTTCCCCTAAACGAGGAAAATTTGGTAGGAAATTAGCATTTTCCGGCATGAAATTACCATTGGTATTGATATTATCTCGAAACAGATCAGACATGATATCTATATGTATTTTGATGCGCTGAATAGGAATATTACATTTTTTCCCCCAATAATTCAGGGTTTTCCCCTAGACGCGGAAAATTCCCTAGAACACCAGCTTTGTCGTGTATGAAGTAAACCTATTTATTGGAATCGTTTCCATGCTATATTTATATTTTTCTTCTGAATACGAATCTGACTTTAGTTTTCGCCAGGAACATTAGGGTTTTCCCCTAGGCGTAGATATTTCCTTAAAAAATCAATTTTTTCTGTAATAAAATTAACTTTGGTCTGAAAATCGCTTGGAAACAGGTCGGACATGAAATCCTTATCTATTTTGGTGCGCTAAATATGAATCTAACGATGTTTTACTCCCATCTCGTCAGATTTTATCCCAATACGAGGAATATTTCCCAGAAAATTAGGATGTTCCGGTATGAAATTACCCTTGTTATTAAGATCATCTCGAAACTGGTGAGGCACGATATCTATAAGTATTTTGTTGTGTTGAATATTAATCTGACATTAGTTTTCCCCCAGTACCTCAATCTTTTCCCCTGAACGCGGAGAATTCTCTTGAAAATCAAATTTCCTGTGTAAAAAGTAACCCTTTTTATTGGAATCGTTTTCATGCTATATATATATATAGGTATATATATATATATATATATGTGTGTGTGTGTGTGTGTGTGTATGTGTGTTTAATAAGAATCTGAAATTTTTTCGCCAAAAACAAATTGGTAAAAAAAAGTCACTGAGTCACTTCATTATTTGTATAGCACAAAAAAAAAGAGGTATAATTTATTGACAAAAGAGTGTGAAAGCTCCTGCGTTCTAGTAAAAGGCTACATTAAACAAAACAATGATATAAAATTAAGACGAGTAAAAATGGTGAATCGCGCGCTTCGTAACAATTTACAGACTGACCCTGACCACCTTAATACTAGGCAGTCTGATAAGTCCCTGAAAAATGAAACACGGAGACGTTTTTTTGGCCGAAGTCGGTTTTATTTTTCAACACACTCTCCTTTTAGGTCGATACAGCGAGTCCAACGATTTTCTAACTTTTTGATACCGTCCGAAAAGTACTCGATCGGAAGGTCTCCAAAATACGCCTCAGTTTCAGCTATGAGCTCCTCATTTGAGTAACAACGCTTACCGGTGAGCCATCTCTTCAGGTTAGGGAACAACTAATAGACGCTGGGGGCCAGGTCTGGTGAATGCGGTAGCTGAGGAACCAACTCGAAGCCGATTTCATGCAATTTTGCTTCTGCAACTAAGCATGAATGAACAGGCGCATTGTCGTGATGATAAAGCGGGTTTTTCTTCTTCAAATGCGGTCGTTTTTCGGCGATTTCGATTTTCAATCGGTCCAATAATGATGAATAGTATGCTCCGGTTATGGTTTCACCTTTTTCAAGATAGTCCATGAATATTATGCCATGTGCATCCCAAAATAAGGAGGCCATAACCTTTTCGACCCATTGTTGCGGTGGAACCCACTGTTTTGCCTGTTGCGTTGACTCAGGAGTGTAGTAGTGGATCCAGGTTTCATCCATGGTTATGAATCGGTGCAAAAACTTGGTCGGCTTACGCGAAAATAATGCCAAATTCTGCTGGGAAGTTGTCACACGAATTCGTTTTTGGTCCACTGTGAGCAAACGCGGCACCCATCGCGCACAGAGCTTCTTCATGCCCAAAACTGAATGCACGATATTGCCCACACGTTCCAATGATATGCCTAAAGCATTAACTACCTCTCTCAATTTCACTTTGGGATCATTCAACATCATTTCATGGATTTTTTCGACATTTTCTGGTGTAGTGACCTCTTTTGGGCGTCCAGATCGTTCACTATCAACTGTGCTCGTACGGCCATAATGAAACTCAGTAAACCACTTATGAATCGTTCCAATCGACGGTGCAGAGTCCGGGTAATACTTATCCAGCTTGGCCTTGGTCTCGGATATCGTTTTCTTGCGAAGATAGTAGTGTTTGATCAAAACTCGAAACTCAGATTTTTCCATATTAAAAAAAACTCGGAGGTTAGTCGCTTCTCAGTGCTTTAACTTGTAAATGCGTAAACATAAATGGCTGAAGTTTTGACAGGCTTCATTTGAAGGATCAAGCTCGACGAAAATGGTTCACATTAGTGAATACTAATGCCATCTCCTAGAATTTTCAGGTACTTATCAGACTGCCTAGTATTTCTAATGAAGAAAATTTATATTAGCATGACAAGATAAGAACGGTACCTTGTAGACAAATGAGAAAGAGAAGAGAATACTCACGCGAAGCATAAACACTCATACAATACACCGAAGGGTGAACTGGTAAGACACACAATTTCACAATGGGTCTGTCGAGAGTCCCAGTAGCAGTACGTAAAGTAACGGACCTGACATGACCTTCAGCATTCGGATTTTTATCAACGACACGACCTAGAGCCCACTTCGTAGGAGGAAGACACTGGCTGAAGATTGGAGAACCGATCAAGAAATAACTCGGCTGCAACGGTACCAGATCATTCAGATCATCCCTCTGAGCCTGTAGCGGTCGTGAATTGAGAAAAGCCTTCACCTGCGTAAGGAAGGTTGTCATTTCCTCAAAAGTCAGAGAAATATCTCCCACTACTCGACGTAGATGATATTTTACAGAACGGACAGCTGCTTCCCAAAGTCCTCCGAAGTACAGGGCGGCTGGAGGATTGAAACGCCACATAGTTCCGTTATCGGCAAAACAACGGCTGATGGTCGATGAGACAGCAGAGGCCTCATTGAAAAATGTTCGTAGTTGCCTATTTGCCCCGACAAAATTGGTACCGCAGTCGCTGTAAATAAAAGTACTTATGCCACGTCGAGCAGCAAAACGTTTGTATGCCGCTATGAAGCTATCCGCTGCGTAGTCCGAACACGCCTCCAAATGGACCGCTCTCATAACAAAATATCTGAAGACAACAATATAGCCCTTATATGCCTTGTGCCTGCGACCTTTAGTTGTTCACATCCAAATAGGCCCAGCCTAATCCAGACTGCTTAGAGCAAACAGTCTAGACGGTCGACTAACTCTATGAGTAGGCAGTTGATCTATGAGTTGAGTGCAAGTGGTTGTCTTTCATTGGGACTGGGTCGAGCCATCCAAGCGGATCAAAAAGGCGGGCTAAATCTCAGAGAAAACGCTTCTTTTCGTTGGTATCCCAGACTCCTCAGAAAGTTCAACCTGAAACTTAAAACAATACGAAACAGGTTGCCATAGAATTCCGAGAGCCCTGTGGATTGGCTCTTGAGTAAATTCATAAGACTATGCCTTTTCTTTGTAATCTTCCGGGACTCCTTGCAGAACATCCTCGTAGTTGGACAACCGTTTCTTCAAATTAAAAACACCCGCCTTGAGAAGCAAGTTTACTTAGCGACGTTTCTCTATGCTTGAAGCGATGTCGTAGGATCCGAAAAGGACATCGTCGACATAAATTTCGATTTTCAGAATATCTGTAGCTAAAGGAAAGTTGTTCCCTTCATCCTCTGCAAGCCGATGTAAGGTACGGATTGCCAAGTAAGGTGAAGAAGCTAAACCGAAAGTTACGGTCTTTAGACAGTATGTATTGAGCTCTTCGTCAGGGTGTGACCTCCAAAGTATCTTTTGGTAGGTGCGATCTTCAGGATCTTCAGATTGTAAACCGGTCTCAATTTTGTACTGGAACTGGTTTTCTTGATGACGCAGTGATGCGGTAGAAAATAACCCTGAGTAGATAGCAATTCGTCAGGATTAGACACTAAGTAGATCTCACCTAGAACAGCATACTACTGTATACTCTGTGTGTAAGATTGATGCAGAATAGGATCTCGTCGAAAACGCCTCTTCAAACTCATGAGCATTCTATGAGCAGCAGAACGAGAATCTCCCAAATTCATCGTCCGATCCTTGATTGGAAGTCGAACAACGTAGCGACCATCTTCTGAACGTTGATAAATGGAGAGAAAAAGTTTTTCACACTCCTCCTTATCAAGGGTAAACTTAGGGGATACAGTCGGAAGATCCTCCTGTGCAACAAATCGACGCAATAAGTCCAACAATTCGCGATCAATCGTACATTGGAATCCAACAATCTTTCGAGTATATGAAGAAGGTTCCTCAGAAAAGAGACCAGACAATATCCAGCCCAACGATGTATTCTGAGCAGTAGGAGTACCAAAAGAATTCTTTCGTACCCCTTCCTCTATGACGTGTGAGTAAACTTTTGCACCTAAAATCAAATCAATCGATCCACCTTGATTGACAACTGGATCCGCCAATTCTAGCTCCTGAATTTGGAGCCAATCATACGTAGATGTACGACTAGGGTGTAAGTAAGATTTAAGTTTCGGTAAAATAATAGTCTGTACATAAAAACTAGCCTTCTGGCCGACATGTGGAATCACTCTAACAGTTACCAAACCTCGACAGGTTTTTGTACGCTGATCACCGACGCACCCTACAGTGACGATAGCACGAAGTCGTTTCAGCTTGAGTCTTCGAGCTAGCGACTCAGAAATAAAAGACGCTTGAGCACCTTGATCAAGAAGTGCTCGAGATAAATATAAATTACCGTCTGATCCTTTAGTAGAGACGAGTACTGCGGCTAAAAGTACGGGCCTATCTAGTCAAAGAGGACCTTGAGCAACATGCGCATTGGCAGTAGACATTATAGGTGTAAACGCGGTACTATATACATTTAAATTAGGTGTAGACGGCACAGCTGTATTTCCAGATTCACGGCGTGAAGCATCTCTAGAGGGTCGATGCAACATATTATGATGCTGACCGGAGCAGTTTTGACAGTGTTTAAATGAAATATATTCTCGAATCAAATGCTTTCCCAGACGATTAAAACATAATACACACTTTCGAATCAGTTCTCGTCGCTGATCAGAATTCTTTGATCTAAAAAGAGAGCAAAACAAAACAAAGTGCTTAACAGTGCATAGTGGACAACCACCCTCTTTTAGCGAAGCACCATGTGCTTGTGTGTAGAAACCCTTCTTACCCGATTTGATGCATGTCATTTTACCAGTGATTTCGGTTGATGAATACTTCAATTGGGAACCTTTCCCAATCTCAAGTGCCTCCAAAGCGTTTACTCGTGAAACTAAGAAAGTCCTTTAAAGTTTTAAATGAAGGATTAATGGGAAGTGATTCCGTTTTTCCTTCCCAAGCCTTAAGGGAGGAGCAGTTCAAATGGTTCACTATCACATAAACTAGGATATCATCCCAGTGCTTCGTTGGTCTGTTCATAGACCACCAATCAATTCACAAGTGTCGTTTAAGAGAGAACGAAGTCCCGAAGCAAGTTCCTTAGTGACAGGGTCTAACCCGAAAAATTTCCCCAAGTATGCATTAATAAGAGCACGTTCATTATCATACCGCTCCATAAGCGTTGCCGATGCTCGCTCAAAGTTATCACCCGTAATACTTATGTTTACTAAAAGTTGAGCAGGCTCTTGCGTCAAGCTTGCTGTCAGGTAATGTGATTTGTACCAAACTTTCACCACTTCTTTTCCAGATTTTCCAAGTGTGCGTTGAGGATTTGTAGATGACTCGTAGAGTCCATACTGCTGAGCAATACAATCCTTGACAATCATTTTTTTTAAAGTACAGTCAGAAAATGAAGTACAATACTATCCTTTTGACAATGGAACACTACATAGTTTAGTAAGTCACGATAGATTCTTAAGGAAACACAGCACTGTAAAGGATCAACTGTTTAAAAGTTAACAATAAAATCGAATAAATTCAAATCACTTAAAAAAATTATATTCACAAATAAATGATTGAAATTCGATTAATATTTAAAACACATTCAAAGTCAAGCAAATGTAAAGTAAATTCACTTTAAAAGTTACACCACAAGAATAAATAGTCAAAATTCGATTAAAATCGAAACATGTTCAAACGGCGAAAATGCATATTAGCATGACAAGGTAAGATCGGTACCTTGTAGACGAAAGAGACAGAGAAGAGAATACTCACGCGAAACATAAACACTCATACAATGCAATAATGGAGAAACCGACATGAAATATCCGGAACAGTGCGCTGAATATGTATTTGACATTAGTTATCCCTCAGCTCTCTTGATGTATTCTGAGGTGCTGACTACGAACATGATTTTGGTTTTCCCCAGCAGGTCCGGTCTTTCCACTAGATGCAGAAAATTCCTTAGGAAAGCAGGTTTTCGTTTAGCGAATTATTACTCGGTATGAAGTCATCTGTCAGCTATATATATTTTAGATGCTGAATACTAATTTGAACTCAGATTTCCGCCAACTCTCCAAATTCTTCCCCTAGCTCCGAAAAATCCCCTAAAATCCAGGTTGTTTCAGTATAATACCACCTTTGCCAATGGAATTATCCATACAAATTATATAGTGGGTACTTTTTAGGTTGAATACAGATGGAAGCGTTCGCATCCGAACCTTTAACTTTTTCCATAGACTCGAAGAATTACCTAAAGAGTTCTCTTTTTTATAAAATGACGTGATAGTGAATTTAACTTTGTTACTGAAAATGTTCTCCTCAACCGTGAGAAATATAGAGCCGACTGCAGGAACAGATTTTCTGATCGCTTGATAAAAATATCTGACTATTTTTAAACTTCGAAGAGAAAAAACTGTTTCTCGTAAATTTCAAATGGTATGGTTGTAGCTGAAAAACCACAAGTCTTATTCGAATCTGCTACCTTGGAGGATGCTGGGGACCATGACAACTGTCCTGAAAAGGGATGTGTAGAATGATTCGTTTTCCGGTCTACTAAGGTGGAGCACCTCTAGCGCTGTTAGGCACTCTGCCCTGCAGGGGGTGTTGCGTTGCGAGAGTGTAGCCGTAGTGAGTCTGTCGTTGATTTAGTAATGCACTCATTAAATTCGAAAAGCCCTCATACTTAGACCTACGGAAGTAAGAGGGTTATCATCCCTAGCACGGTCGACTCACCTGCGATCGGCACAGAATCCCAAACGTGCAGGCTTTTTTTAGACGCTCATGGATCCAATTAAATAAATGTTAAAATCGCCTTTGAACAGTAAAGTACTCCCGAATACTTTTTCCTAAATTTAACAACAAACGTCAATCGTTTTTCTAGGTTTGTGTTTAATATAAAATGAAGAACAATCTGAGACAGTATTTCCTTGAGCAGATGAAATAAAAAAGAGGATTAATCGAAACTAAAATTAAAGATACCTATTAGATGGGGACACCCAGAAGGTGAGGAAGATTCCTATTTTTGTATGACGAATGTTTCCAGTGTAAAAAAGCCAACGCTTCTATCTAATGATGCTGAAAACATGGCAGAAGTTGAATCTGAAATCACTGCATCTGTCAGTGAAGTAGAAAGTGAAGACTTCAGAACAAGAGTACGAGAGATGTTACGAAGTGGATGATGTAACAAATTTTGTAGACGATGAGGATTACACTTTATCTAATCAATCTATATCATGAACATTCTCACAAAAAGAACTTAATGATTTTATTAGGGATTTGTGGTTAACGAAAGATAGAGCCGAGTTACTAGTCTCAAGGTTGAAGTATAATTACATCACTCTCTCACCTATTTTTAGACGATTTCAATAACGAAGGTTATTTCACACCTGACAAAGCTGATTTTCTATGGAATTTTCCGCATCTAGGGCAAAACCTTGACGTGCTGCAGGCAAACTACTCTCAGATTCGTATTCTGCGCACCCAAATAAGTAAAAAATATTATGTATGATCTCTTTTCAGATAATTTAAATACCAAGCGTGATTTATACCCAGAAAGGTTAATTTACTTGCGAATTTTCCGCATCTAAGGGAAAACCCTGAATCCGAAAAGAAACAGTTTCACGATGTCTGCCTGTTTGTCGTTATATGTTGTCACTGTACACAAAAATACGAACAATTTATCACGATGCATTTTGTTGGCAAAATAAAAACTACCAAAGTTATAGCATTTTCAAAATGCAAAAAACAGAACGAAAAACAAGATTTGAAGCCAAAAAAAGCGTGATATGAGAAAAATTCGAGAAAAGAAAAAATGGTTTCTTTTTGAAGGCCCTAATGATTATCTGAACAACTTTGTTAATTTTATTTAAGAATTGAAAATTACAATTTTGTTAGCACAAAAAATAAGCAATAAGTACATTCTCGTCCACAATAAGAAGGTATAAGTATTATGTGAAAACTGAATATCGCGGATTTCGTTAAATCTCCACGTTTCGAGACGCGCTGAATCCGAAAGAAACGAATTCACGATGGTGTCTGTCTGTTTGTCGTTGTGGTCGTTATCGCTAGCGCCATCTGTGCACCAGACAGTAACTTTCGAAAGACTTACCGGATTGGATTGTGCTTTAACATACTCCTTAACGGTTTCAAATGTAAAATCGCGTTTGTTAACCAATAATTTTTGACAAAAATGTTAACAGTTTTTTAAGCATTTAAAAAATGTTTGAGGCAACTGTTTTTCAGTTTTTGCTCGCAAGTTTGAGCGCGCCCAGAGCGTGCGAATGTTAACACATCGACAACTGTAATTTGGTGATTTTGAATTCTCTTTTGTTGAAGCTCCTTTGGCTATAACGAACAGATTTTCATCACAAATCTTGTGCTTCACATTCGATTTTATCCAAAATGTGAACTCCTTTACACTATATTCAACACTATTATATCAAATGTATAATAAATTTATTTGTGCAACATCGACTGGTACTGCTTATTTAGATATTGCAAGATAACGAAGAAGTTAAATTTTTATGATTAATTTAATATTTGCGCTTTATTTTGAACATTTCGCTTTTTTCATTACGTGCGTTATTTACCTTGCAATTTTAATTTTCTTTTTTTTATCTTATAAGTGCTGTAAGTGCTTTTGCACATTTTTTTAATCAGAAAGAACCATTAGGAGAAAATATTCGACTTTTTAGGTACTATGAATAACCGTAAAGAGAATTTTTGAATCTTAAAAAAAGTGGTCTTAAAAATTTTGAAAATGTGCTTACTGTTTGAATTTCTATCCCAAATTGCTGGCTAACGAACTTGACGTTTAAATTTCTAGAATAAATGAGTTATCGAAGGCCAATCCAATAGATTAATTTTTTGAAAAGTTATCGTGCTCACAGATAGGAATACATCCATATATACACACATGCAGTTATATACATACATACAGTCATACACATATACGTATATACAGACAAACAGACATACTGACAGAACTTTCGTTGAAAACTTTTTTTTTGATTTAGAGAGTCTCAAAATGTGGACATTTGACAAAAGCGGGATGTTGGGAGGGGGGTGGGGGCTATATTTTACATTAATCAAATACGTTTTTTGTTGAGAATGCAAAATTATGAACAATTTAATTCCATGCATTTTGTTGATAAAATATAAACTACCAAAGTTATAGCATTTTCAAAATCCAAAAAACCAAACAAAAACGAACATTTGAAGTCAAGAAAAGCGTGATATGGGAAAAAGTCAAGAGAAGAAAAAACTGTTGCTTTTGAAGACCCTACATGATTATCTTAAAAACTTTTTAAATATTGTTTAAAAATCAAAAATTCAAATTTTGGTCGCACCAGTCGCTTCCAGTTACCCCATTCTTAGCCTTCTGAGAACTGCTGGCTCCGCAGTTTGTCAGGAGAGCAAGGCGAGAGCGGTTGCCACATTATATATTATAACCACGTTTTCCATTTTTATTTTCTCGTCTGACCTGGCCATGATAGGCCCAGGACTAAAACTTTGGTCACAATTAATTCACCATAAAAAGATATTCAGAATAATCTACTCACCTGCTACGTTAGTACGCGGAAAGATCGAATTCGTGAGTCGCGCTCTTCCGACTCACGAACCACCCTCGAAGCCCGTTTGTTTAAATTTTCTAGGCGCCAAATATGGCTGCCCCTATCCGAGCCTCGCTGGCCTCAACGACGCCTCCAGACTTAGCAGGTTATCGAATTTTACTACTGAGCACTACTGAGGCGAACGCAAGGGTGGGATTTCGAGAGCCAGAGGCAGAAATCGATATCGGTTTAAAAAAAAACTTTTAAAATTTATTACAACTTAAACTGTTCATTATTAGAGAAACTAAAAAGAGTTTATTATTACTTACGCAGCGCGACAGGTAACCGAGTTTCGATATATGTTTCAAATGGAAACGAGTCCGGCGATCCTCACTGTTTACATTTCGATTCTCCCAAAATCTGTCCAAGGACATTTTAAGTCAACCCCTACCACTTTATGTTTCAATATGAATGCATATTATGAATTGTAATGACATAAATTTATTTAAATGATACATGTTTTAGCAAAGCCAAGAATAAAATGTAATGCAATTAAGAAACAAATATTAAAGTGATCATGATAAATACAATTTGTACTTAATTTTTCAATATCTGAATAAGCAATCGCAGGCGGACTTAAACAAATAACTGCAATGTACATTTGATATAAAAGTGTTGAACATAATGTAGAAACGTTATCATTTTGTACAAAATCGAGTGCGGAATACGAGATACGTGATGAAAATGTGCTCGCTAAATCCGAAAGAGATAAAACAAAAAAGAATTCACAATCACCAAGTTAGAGATGTGGATGTTTTGATCTTCAATTTTTAAAGGTGTGTGTATAAATGTGGGAGAAATAAAAAACCATGTATTACGTAAGAATTTAAAGTGTTTATTGCAATATGTTTGTATGAATATCCATTGCGCTGAATTATACTTATAGAAAATATCTATCTCAGTTTTGAATTCGTGATTTTACTAAGTTTAGGATACGTGTTATAGGTTATGTTACACGCGA
>NC_046661.1:15366870-15370454 GCF_010883055.1 Belonocnema kinseyi | reverse complement strand
AATATGGTTACAAAAATAAATAGGCAGTCGCGGACAATTATCCAGGGGTGGTCCCAAAGGAATTAACCCCCAAGCGGAGGTGTGAAAACCGTGCCGAAAGCTCAATTCTACCTGGGTGAGGTGTCTAGAACGGTGACTCTGGGATAACGGGCGACCTCTCAGAGTACGCAGCCTTATCCTTGCATGCGGGGCTCTACAAGGATGGACGAACCCCTTTCCCTAGCTTCTCGTGGGAACAACAATGACAACACCAAACATAGTTGTAGTAAGTGCGGTTCAAAACAACAGAACGCGCAGGACTCCCGGCAATAGGTCGGCCAACAATGCCGACCAATCTAGAGCTGGGGGAGACAATGAAAATGGATTCAATGCGATGGATCGGCTGGATCTCGCATCCTTTGGATGGACGGAGCGACTGAATCACGACATGCTAGAGTGCTACGATGCGAGTGTGGCCCCTGAACGGGGTTACATGGAACGGCTGCATGCTCTGTGGTGCGAGAAACACCCGGAGCTATCGCACTTTTCGCAGCAACGTCTGCGAAACCATGCTGAACTACTCCGTAAAAGGGGCTATGTAAGCGGAACGCCTACTCTACCACAGCTGGAACAAGCCGGCAACAGAGAAAGAGAGGCTACACTAAGACTATGATGAGCTTCGCGGACATTTTTCCGGAGAATCCGACCTCTGGGCTATCAATTATTGTGTGTATAATGCAGCGAGAGCTTTGGCCGATGCGAACCGTAAAACAAAATTAACGGCTGATCATAAGACCAAAAGACGAATGCATCAACTTGCCATAAAGATAGGCTGGACAAGACAGTACGCGTCCCGCATTCAGTGTGTGATTGACTACATCACATCTGGCAGGAATTTTACCGCCAAGCTTCCAAAGTTCGCGCTCGAACTCCGGACCCGTTATCACACACTTAACAAGTCAAAGGTGCTGACCATCAGACAGCATACTGTTGACAGAATACGGATACTATCTGACGATAAGAGAATTCTAGAGCGGAGGGAGAGGTGGGTCAGAGAAAATCAACAGTTTCTCTCTGACTCATCTTGACTCTTCCAAGACTCTCCAGTTGCTGTCGAACACCCACCCAAACCAGAGGAGATCGAAGTATTTTGGAGAGAAGTCTACGAAGTTCAGCATAGACTGGAAGAAGACTCAAAAAATATAGAGAGCTACAAGGAGTTATGTGTTGCCCGCATAACACCTGATGAAGAATGCCCACCCATCACTACCGAGGAGGTGAAAAAAGTATTAAGAGGGATGAAGAACTATTCCGCATCGGGACCAGATTGTATCAAAACCTTCTGATGGAAGAAGTTTTCTTCAACCCATCAGCATTTGTCCCGTATTTTCATCTCATATTTGAAGTCGGAAGAGCCGATTCCAGAGTGGTTGGTGGAAGGGCGCAGAATACTTCTGCCGAAAATAGGCAAATTAGCTGACCCGAAAAATTACAGGCCAATAACTAGTCTGAACACGCTTAATAAGATATTCACAGCTATCCTAGATGATAGGATTGTTCGGGCAATTGAACCTGTGTGGCAAGAAATGTATGAACAACGAGGATCAAAGAAAGGCGTAGCCGGATGTCGGGAGAACCTGCTCATCGATAGATGTGTCTGCAAAGATGCAGTATTCTACCAGCATGACCTATCGATGGCCTGGATTGATTATCGGAAAGCTTTTGATTCGACATCCCATAGACTTATCATCTGTCTTTTGGAAATCTTAAAGGTTCATCCGCAAATAGTTGGGTGCATAGAGAGATTGATGCCGCTTTGGAAAACCAGATTTACTATCTCATCTGGAAAAAATCGTGTGACAACTAACAAGGTCACCTTTCAGAGAGGTGTCTTTCAGGGCGACACCATGAGCCCACTCCTCTTTTGCCTTACATTATTGCCACTATCTCTAGCACTTCGCCACTCCGACGGGTACGTGTGCGGCAAACCTGAAGATCGAAAGTACAAGGTCACTCATGTATTTTACATGGACGATCTTAAGATCTATGCTAAAAACAGAGAGCAACTGCATCTAGCTCTGGGGACTGTCGAACGATATACTAAGGAAATTGGAATGGAATTTGGATTAGACAAATGCGCCAAGTTTTATTTGAAGCGAGGAAAACTTAATGGCATCCATGAAGATTCTGAGCTCGTTGATAGAAGCGCCATACGACACCTTTGCGCTGGAGAGACTTATACATACCTAGGCGTGCCACATAGCCGCATTCAGGATGTGACATCTATAAAGGATACTCTCCGAAGCAGATACAAACGTCTCATCCGGCAGATTCGGTCTTCCGAACTTTCGGCGAGGAAGAAAGTATCTGCAACGAACATGCTTGCCGTCCCGGTACTACTCTATTCATTTGAAGTAGATCCATGGACGAAGAACGAGCTCAGATCTCTTGGTATCGGGACAAGAAAAGTTATGCACATGAACAGAAGCATGCATCTTAAGTCTTCCGTTCCGGGACTGTACATCTCACGCCGTCAAGGGCGTCGCGGAATATTGAGTCTTGAATGTCTTCACAACAGGATTATTCTGGGTACAGAACATAGAATTGCAAATGGAAGAGACCCTCTTCTTAAAATGGTCAGTAATCACGAAGAAATGGGCAAAGGAGCGTTTCTATACAAAGCAGCGGAGGAAGCTGCTGAAACAGTCGGACTAGACTTCATTATTAGGGGTGAGCAGAATGCATCAAATCTTATCTATCTCGAGTACTCACTCCTGAAAGCCCGGATTAAGAAAGCACAAGAGAAAAACTTTCGTGAACAGCTCCTCGATAAGAGGATGCACGGTATCTTCCACAGGAATGTGAAGGATCAGTCAATGTCTTGTGAGCTAACGTTTGCTTTCCTTAAATCGCCCGGATTGAAGGCTGGTACGGAGGGTTTTATTTTTTCATGCCAAGACGGTGTTATTTCCACCTTAATATATCGTCGCCACATTTTGAGTCAAGACATTCCCGATGATAGCTGCAGGGCGTGCCATGCACACCCCGAGGATTTAGCTCACATACTATCTAGTTGTCCAACTCACGCGGGAACGACCTACGTTCAAAGGCACAATGCGGCACTAAGAGTGCTTTATTACCATCTCTGTCACTTCTACGGCATTAACCTTAATATCGCTCCTCTAAATTCTTCTAAGGAAATTGAGTCAATTGTCAAGAATGGGAAGTGCCGCATATACTGGAACTTTATATTCTCGACAATTGTTTCTGTTGCTCACTCGAGGCCTGACATGGTTCTTCTTGACTGCGAGAAGCGAACCATGTTCGTTATCGAATTTTCGGCACCAGCTGACAAAAACATCATAAACAAGGGGAATGAAAAGAAAGAGAGGTATCTAGACCTTATAAGGGAGTTGCAACGATTATACCTGGAATATTCTGTTCAATTGATCGTCCTTATCATCAGCGCTCTTGGAGATGCCCAGGTTTCACTTGCTAATGGCCTAAAAAGCATCCCTGCGTGTCAACAATATTCTAGAACACTTGCGGGAAAAATGCAGAAGGCGGTTGTCCATGGGTCGCTTCGGGTTCTGAGGGTATTATAT
>NC_046661.1:15339775-15366770 GCF_010883055.1 Belonocnema kinseyi | reverse complement strand
CAAGTTCTGCATCCGCGGCTCATACTTAATACTTACCTACTATTTACAGAATTTACATTTTCCTTATATCTACTTATTCTCCTATTTACAACCTTCTTTCACTCTAGTCTTCCTCCTTCCTTTTCTTCTTCTCCATCTTACCCAGCGCCCCCTATACCCATGCTACTGCCCTATTGTTCCCCTTGCATGCATCAAAACCACCATGCTTATCTCACTCCTTTTTATCTCCGTACACTCCTCCAAACAGTGTTCCACTATTGCATCCCCCTTTTCGCACAATATACACATCCTCTTCTCCGTAGAGAGCCAAAACCGATTAAAATCCTCCGTGCACCCACACCTCATCCTCGCTATAAGCTCCTGGCTTATTTTCTCTCCTTTGTTATACAAATATTACGGTCTCTCCCTTGACATCATTCTCATATAGTCCCTATTAAAACTTGACTCTTTTATTCTCATTACGCCTGCTGCCTTCTCTCTCTCTCTCTCTCTCTATGCCGTTTTCCTGAATCATCTCATATACCTTGATTCCTCGTGCACTCCCTTCCGAAAATTTCTCCTTATATTTATACGATCGATTCCTTGTTACAATCCCTAAACTCGTTCTTCTTTTCTTCCTCCTGGAAAATATAGTTTTCTTGTCAACCCCAGTGTCCACTTTACATACCTCTCCCGCATCTTATTTACATCCTCACTTTCCTTCCATCCCCACAAATCTACTCCGTAAAATAAGACAGTCATAACTGGCGAATTGAACAATTTCATCCTCCTTCCAAAATCATCTGTGTACAGCTTCTTGCTTAGCCCTATCACCTTCCTCGTCAACACAAATGCCCTTCTCACTGTCTCTTTCATATGACCATCCACTATGCCATAGCTGCTATGCCATATCCACTATGCCGTAGCACTATGTCATCTGTATACGCGAGTGGCTATATCCGATTTCCTCCTAACCTTCTATATTAGCGATAACAATCTCAAAAAGCGTTGAACTAAGCGGACATCCTTGCGTCAACCCTCTATCCATCCAGAAAATATCTGAAATTCCTCGGTTCCTCTCACGCTTTTTTTTGTCTTCTCATCTACCTCCCTTACCCTCTCTATTAGGCCTCTCTCCATTTCACTTTCCTATAGCGCTACCGACACCCTACCTTTATCCACCGATGGCAACGTGCCTAAGAATAAACTTTAGTATTAATTTACGATTACAAATTGTGGTGAAAGTAATTTTTTAATTTATGAATCACGATTTTCTTTAATTCATGTTATGCCAAGTTTGTGATATACTAAGGAAAGGCTTTGAAATTAAGTAAATTCTTATCTTTTTCTATTCCTTCTGTATGGCATCAAACTGGAGAAAAAGTCACGTTTTCCTGGGAATATATACACAAGTCAATAAAGTCCCTCCCCCTTGATTCATACGATATTTTATGTAAGAAATGCGTAGATATGACCTTATTTTTATGTCTGGAGGGAGGGCAGACCTTAAGTGCCGCTTTTCAAGGTCATATGTATGTAATGACCATGTATGTTCATTGCTATAAAATGGCTTCTACATGCTGAAGAATTATCGTTCTGGTCGAAAGATCGTATACATTATTCAATCTATCAGTGGGAAAATTGTATTGAATCACGGGGATCATTCAGTAAAGTGAACCTAGGTTTAAACCCAATCTCTAATGAGATATTAGGAAACACAATTTGTCACTAGTATGACCTGTGACACAATGGGTGATTCTGCTCAAAAAAAGCACCTTTTTCCTACTTGGATCTAGTTAAATGCATTTATATAAAGTCTTCTAATGAGATACGACAGATTTCTTTATTTAATTTTATTTATTAGATGGTATTCTTTCTTAAAACAAAAAATTCAATAAACTATCAACAAAAAATCATTCTGTTTTGGAGCACTGGATTTCAATTATTTATACCTATAACAAAATTTCAGTGCTCCAGCATTATCAAAAGAAAAGAAAACTATTTTTCTTAATGAGCCTTGCTCATTTTAAGAAAGGACAGAAATATCCAAGCAAACAAACATCTATTTCATAGGCATTTAAATCTAATGTAAATGGATTTAAAGGGTGATATTTCTTACTACGAAATTTTGACTCATTACTCGAAATCGAGTAAGAAATACCAATAAGTAAACATGACGTGACGCGCTGGAACACACAGCTGGTTAATTGTTTATCAAGATTACGTAGATTTAAAGTGTCAATTGAGTCTTCGGTTTTTATTTTGACAACCGTACAATTTATTATTGGAAATTTTATTCTGTCTTTAAGTTATGAAGTTGCGTCTTCTTCGAGAAGTTCTTTGCGCATATTATTAAATTAGGTGTTTTTATTTTTAGTTGCCCCGTGTCAGTTTTCATAGTTACGTTCATAGATAACACGGGGCTGATCCGTTTCCCGAAGGTACTTCATTATAATCATTAACGTTTAAAAATTCATCTTCCGCCTCTGGTTCGCTTTCATCCCTAATAGATTCGAGGAAACAAACATGTTTGTTTTCGTGGGGTGATGTTTTATAAGGCTTGCTCGTGCATTGAGATTTTTTAACCCCTTTAGAGTCGGCTGTGTTTTTATTTTTATCATTACGGCAATAAATACCATTTTGAAAATATCCGCGAGGGAGTTTGTCCGAAAAATCTTCCTCAGTTTTCCACTCTCGATAGAGAGTATGTGCGTTTGAATTTCCGTGAGTAGCATCGCTGCGTGCGGTGACCCTTCCCGCTGATCTACGAGATCCTAGGCCCGTTGATTCCGGCACGCCTTTCCACCCGCCGTTGCGATTTTCTTCTAGGTGTTCTGGTTGGCTCTGATTTAATATTCAACCCCGGTACTTGCTGAACTACATCCGTGTGGATGTAGT
This sequence comes from Belonocnema kinseyi, assembly GCF_010883055.1. Lineage (NCBI taxonomy): Eukaryota > Metazoa > Arthropoda > Insecta > Hymenoptera > Cynipidae > Belonocnema > Belonocnema kinseyi. The sequence goes on along the minus strand of NC_046661.1, from coordinate 15,363,893 downwards.
TCATCAACCGGAATCTGTGGAATTCGTGTTCCACAAAATTCGATTTTTTTCTGCGAATATTTGCGTTCCAGAAGCGTTTAATGAATTTTTTTTAATGATTCGAAATACTCCCCCCCCCTCTTATACTAAACCCCACCATTCTTGAGCCATTTCCCAATAGTCCTGCGTAAATTAGATGTTGAGAATTGGAATCAAAATCTGTTCAGACAAATTTGTTCCCTGATTTATGCACGCCGTTTTCTGAATATTTACGAGTTCGAGCATATTTTCATCTAATTTTTTAGCGATATTGCGGATTTTTTTATCGGTTGAGAGTTCAATTTCGTTTTCTGTTTATTATGATATCATTCGAGGGTTTTATAGATTCTTCAATCAGAAATTTTAGGCGAGTTAATTCTTCATCATCCGGATCCAACAAAAATTCATTTACCGGGTGGTTCGGAGGCGAGCTACCCTTTTGATGGTTTAGACTCGTGTTTGACCATAAATTTAACATTTTAGAGAAATTTTTTAAATTTTATTCGAGATAAAATAAAGGAAAAAAGGAATGAAAATATTTTTCATCACTTATACATCACCTTGTTTAAAATCCAAATTTCAATATTCAATGCGAAAATGTATGAACACTTCTTATGCCTTACACAAAATAGTTCGTTTGTACGAAAAAAATTTTGTTATGAGTTTTTCTCAGCTTGTTGTTTAACAAATTTCCTCACTATCACCAAGCACGGTAAAATCCAGAATAAAATGAATTTGGTTTAAAAAATAAATATATTTAACAAAGAATTACAAAAGCACTATTTGATTCTCTATCAAATTTAAGTTTACTTTTATTTTATTTATTTGTAATAATCTGGAATCTTCAAAAACGTGTTCTCTCGATCAGAATGCGCTCTAAGAGAAGATCGATAATAAAGTATATGTACCTTACACCGGGTCGGGCAAGGTACACGCTGACGTGCATTATGTATCCGCCTATATCGCGATTGAATAACTATAGAATCTGCTCTTTTTCGACAGTGAGATTCCAATCGACTACACGTCCTTTCTATCTACCTGAAATAAGTGGCTTATGCCACCACGTTTTTAGTTTAGAAAACCTAACCGAGTAGCTAATGGGAGAGAACCGCAGTCCTTCTCCTAGAGCTAGGTGTTCTCCCGACGCATCGAAAAAAAAACAAGCTGTCTTGCCAGGAGCGGCTTTTTAACAGCTGACCCCTCTGGAAGTCAGGTAGGTCTCCACTCCGGTGCTACCTGGGCTACCTGTGCGCTCCACTGACGATGGTGATTTTACGAGAGTTTACCGTATACTAGTTACTATGTTGGTGAAATATATCGCCACCTTATCGATTTGTGATGCGCTACATTCCTCAGAGATGGAACTCATAAATGCTTATTAGCTGAAAAGAGGAACTTCAGGTTCAAACCACATGCATAAGAAAGGGTAGTATTCATTCATGCGTTACATTCCAGCATTTAAGGCCATTTTATCAGAATGTCTTCAAGGGGGTTAATTTTACGGTCAAACTGTTCAATATTTTCGTCTGATTATTTTCATACGTAATCTGAATAGTATTCTCTTTTTCTGATAAGAGTTGTTTTTTAGTGAAACTTTGCCTATTTTATTTAATACTCGAAAACGTTAAAGTACAATAATTGCAGTGACGATCATTGTTAGCTGTCTCTCGGTTACTGTTGCGTACAGTGCAGTTGAAACAATGGGAGAGGCACCCTTGATGCGAGTGAGAATACTACTTTCGTTTACCTGCAAAGGATGATCCTTTTATTGTTAAGAGCTTATGTTTGGTTACAAAAACTTCAACTGTAAAACATGGCTTCATTAAATTTCAATAAGCTTAATAATTTTTTCATATAACCAGGAAAAAATGTAAAAAATGATAAATATTGTTTAATGTTTTCAGTAACAAAAGAAATCTTTAAATTCCCATAAAAGTAATATAACCAATATCCAAATATAGCATATCAAAATATATTCAAGAAGTCATTTTATTCTGCGTTGCTTACGGAACTTTTAGGTACATTAATATTTTACGAAAATTTTTTATTGTTATGCTAATCGGCAACGAACGACTCACACATTAGGGTGGGCCAAATAGCAAAATTAAAAAAAAAACAGAAAATAGTTAATGCTTACAAGTTGCAATACTTTATTACAAATAAAAATCTCTAATGAATTTTTAAAATAAAAAGTGGCATTAGATTTATGTAAAATTTGAGCCTCCACCCCTCGCATTTGTTAAATATCAACTTTTTGAGACCCTCTGAACCCAAGGAACAGGTTTTTACGAATGTATCTTTCTGTATGTATGACTGCATGTATGGAAATATTTATACATTTCAGTCCCTGAGCATGATAAATTCGAAAGGATTAATTTATTCTTAAGAAAAACCAACAGATTTGCCTTCATTACACTGTTTATTATTGAAAACTGAACTGAAAGTCAAGTTCGTTAGCCAACTACTTTGGATAAAGATTAAAAAAATTAGTGCATCTTCAAAAATCATAAGACCACTTTTTTCAAGATATCAAAATTCTGTGTAGGCTATTCTTAGGACTTGAAAACTCCAACAAATTATCCCCGCAACGTTTTTCGATAAAAAGAAAATTAATTATCAGTCATATAATTTTCAAAATTCAAGAAAAACAAACGAAAATGAAAATATTAATACAAACAACGCGACACATAAAAAAACTCAAGAAAATAAAAAAGTTGATTTCTGAAGGCCCTACAAGATTATTGAAATAACCTTTTAAATTTTCTTGAAAAAACGAAAATTCATATTTTACTCGCACAAAAAATAATAAAAATTTTCAGAATGCCGTCAAACAATACAAGATGCGGGAAATGATGACGATAAAAAAATTGTGCACTTAAGAAAGATCTTACAATTTGTGATTAATCAGTTTTTGAATAGATGCGAAGTTTTTTTTATTCTTAAGAAATTACATTAACAATCAAAAAATTTAATTTGCCTTAAAAGGATTTTTGAAAGCCATTTTTATGTAGAATAGTATAAAATAAAAAGATATAAAAATTATTAGTAGGGTAGGGGGAGTTCTAGATACAAATTTTCCGTACGATTAGCAAACTTGTATCGGATTCTCACTATCAATATTATAAATCAATACTGGAATCCGGGAATGGCAATTTTTTCATTGAAAAATAAGGAATAGGATATGGTATCTGACGTCACAATATAAAGTGAGGGTCAACACATTCTAACTCAATAAATGTCACCCCGAAAAACTCAATTCTCACCCTTCGTTGTTCAATTCGAAAAAACCTCCTGCGCGCTCAAACAAATAACCCTGAAATTCCTTCTAGAAGCTTCCTAGGTCTATCACCTCACAACATTTTTACATGTACCCTAATTACTTACTCAATAAATGTCATCTCGAAATGCTCAATACACGCTATACGTTCGACAATTTTGCTACCGCCTCTATGACTACCTTTGTTGCGCGCCGGCACCAGATGCGTTGAAGATAAAATTAGATCTATATGTTGATATAAATCAACAACTATGGCTCACCCGTCCTCCATAATTTCTTTGATATTTTTAATAATAAATTCCTTAAAGGTTCTCCTTTCATATTTTACGACAGGAAGTTCACAAATCTATTGTTCATACATTCCATAATTATGTGCCATAAATTACATGGACAAGCACACAAACAAAGAAAAATATACTTTTGAATCAATGAAATATTGGTTTCTTATTTTCTTGATTCAAATAAAGTATTATTACATTATTAAAAAATTGACTATACTCAACTGAAGGTGTCATAAACCTAATAGTAAAATATTATAAAGTTAACTGCACTGTGAAAATTTCGGAAGTTTCGGGAATTTTTTCCAATTTTAGGGAATTTTTCCTAACATTTTGTAGGAAAGTTTCGGGAATTTTCTCAACTTGAAAGATATTTTCCCTAACATTTTATAGGGAAAATTTCGGAAGTTTCGGGAATTTTCCCTAATTTTAGGGAATATTTCTGAACATTTTGTAGGGAAAATTTCAAGAATTTTTCCAAATTTTAGAGAATTTTCCAAAAATTTCGGAAGTTAGAAAATTTTTGCTAAAAAACTGTAGGGAAAATTTCAGAAAAAGTTTCAAAATTTTCTCAAATTTACTAAGATCCACCCATAAATTAAGAATTTTTTGGCTGTGTGTTTTGGTTTTTCTGAAATATATTATCGATTTTTTTCTCACTTTATTATATTTTAGTCCAATATATTTACAATAATCACAATACATTATTTAAGAAATTGTTTAAGAGAAAGATTTAGTGAAGCAGCTGTAATTTGACTATTTCTTTCATAAGTTTCACGACACGAGTAGTTTCTTCAGCTCTTTCATATTTTCTTTTTCGTCCTCTTTATTTCCCGGAAGAGGATTGATTGATTTTTAAAAGCATCATGGAACAAAAATAATGGTTGAAGTATAGTATCCTTATACATTATATTTGGTTTAAATACGTTTAATTTTTTTCATTAATCTTTAAGACGTTAACTCAACAAATCCAACTCTTTTGGATTCATGATAATATTAGGTCTACAAATTAATCCGGTGGCTTTATTTTAATGTCTTGTAACTCTTGGTCATACTTGAATTTTTTCCGAGCTAAGGTAGTTCTGAAGGGCGAACCTCACACTTTAAAACACAATATAAAAAGTGACGGCCCTGCGGACTTAAGCTCAAAAATCATTAGTGAAGACAATGTCTAAAAATGAGTATTAGAGGCACTGCATGCTGTTTGCATTTCAATTGAAAAATCATGATTTTTAAATCTCTTAAATCACTTTTTACGCGTCAGCTGCGTTTTTTCAATGTTTTAAATTGAATGGAATTATTTGTTTCATCTGAAGAGATTAAATATTGCTTTAAAACAAAGACATTTTTGATTTCAAGGGACGAAATATTTCTGTAATTGAAATACTAGAATTTCTTAACTTTCCGAAAACAGCCATGAAAATTTGTTTAAGAACAATTTAATTAATAGACTTACCTTAAAATGTTGATGCAGGTTTTAACTTCCTGCTTTCAATGACGGATGCTATAAACTCCAAAACTCAAGGCTCCTTCAAAACACTTCACTCATAACTCACTTTAAAATGAAGAACTGTTCTTTAGAAAGGGTCGAAGCTAACTGACCTGGAGGATGCAGATTTCAGTTTCAATTATCCATCAGTACCCTGGAAAATGTTTTGTCATCAATACCATGATTCATTTTCACCCTCAACTTAAGGTTTCAAAACCCTTCAGGTATATCGGACGACTGTTGCTATGTATATCTATACGAGGTGTGTTCAAAAAGTAAGGTGACTTTTCAATTTTCACGGGCTACGTACATTCAAGTTTAAATTTTTTTGTTTTGTGGTGTTGGTACACTCGTCACGATGATATGTTCACAGTTTTGACTATATAGCTCGTGTTGTTTTTCTGGCAGAGGCGTAAAAGGTTAGAAGGGTTTGGTGTGCTCGGCGATTTTCTTCTTTCGAAAAAAATGGAGCAAAGAGTTTGCATTAAATTTTGTGTGAAAAATGGAATCCAGGGCTCTAAAACTCTTGAAATGTTGACAGTTGCATACGGTGAGTCTACGGTGAGTGCTGAAGATGTTGGCATGTCGGTTGGCTCATGCCATGCTATCTTTTCGAACGTTTTGGGCATGAGACATGTGTCAGCGAAATTTGTTCCAAAACTGCTTAATTTTGATCAAAAGATCCATCGAATGACCATCGCTCAGGAGATGTTGAATAAAGTCAATAATGAACCTGATTTTCTCAAAAGGTTTATAACTGGGGATGAATCGTGGGTATATGGTTATGACGTCGAAACTAAAGCCCAATCGTCTCAGTGGAAGCATAATGCACCTGCTCATTCATCGTTGCTTGTGAAAGATTTTCTGAACAAAAACAGCACCACAATCATGCCTTAGCCTCCATATTCACCGGATTTGGCCCCCAGTGACTTTTTTCTTTTCCCAAAACTGAAGAGACCCATGAAAGGACATCGATTTTCAACGATTGAGGAGATAAAAACTGCATCGCTGAAAGAACTCAAGGCTATACCACAAAATGATTATCAGAAGTGCTTCGATGATTGGAAAAAGCGTTGGCACAAGTGTATTTTATCTGAGGGGGATTACTTTGAAGGGGACAATATAAATATTGAGGAATAAATGAATATTTTTTGAGAAAAGCATAAAGTCACCTTATTTTTTGAACACACCTCGTATGAACTAGAGAAACAGAGAGAAAGATGTATTTCTACAATAGTTAATGTAGTCGACTATATAATCTTTTACAGCGGCGGACTAGCGTGGACCCTCATGGTGTTCGCCCACCCTCGCCCCTGTTGGTGTGGCGACCCTAAAGACATTTGGACGCCCCTAGAACAGCAACAAAAAAATCTTCTCACAAAAACCTTCTCACAAAAATCTTCTCTTCTGGCATTCAAAAACGCGCGCGTGTACGCCTGTAGATTTTTTATTGGTAGCAGTGAGATATGATCGACAGTACTTTTTTTCTCAGTTTAGTATACTGCTGAATCAGCTGATTATTAATTGATAAAGCATATGGTATTTGCCAGAACGAATTGTACATGTTTCTGTCATTCATTGACATCTTTTTAATAATTGCTAACAATATAACCCCTTATATGCGTAAATATAAATATAATATTACAGATATATTTTGCAAGGGTGAAGTTTTGCGAAAATGTTGACAGGATTTCACAACATTACTAGTTAAACGGTAAAGTTTGGAATATTCAAATTAACGAAATATATCTTTTACAATCGAGACTTGCATTTAAGTATTCTTCCAGATCTCTCAATATTTTTTGAATAAACAAAAAGTTTAAGACTTATCATTGAATTTTCAAAACAGTAGAATAATAATTTCGTTCCATAACATAAGGATATACACAACCTGCTAATAATGGATTATTAAAATTTATTGAAAATAAGTAAAGTTCTATTGTTTTTAAATATTTTCAATAAATATTGGATAGCTCAACAATCACTCATATCTCAATCATCTTCATATGAATAATTTTGAATAAAGTTTAATTGTATTTTAATAATGAATGAAAATGAATAATATTCAATGAATTTTTTTATAAATAAATCCAAAAATTTCTATAACTGTTCAATAAATTTACTCACATTATAGAAAACAATTGTCGAAATGAGAATCAATTACATTTTATGTAATTTAAACCAATCTATTTCTAGTTTTAAAGAATTTTGTATTGTGAAGGAAATTGAATATATTTTTCACCAATCATATTGAATCAATAATTATCACTTTTTAATCATTTTAATTGTTTTATTGAAAACAATTGAAGGAATCAGAATTAACTATATTTTAAGCAATTGAACCCAATCGACTTCTATAGTTTTAAATCATTTTAATTCTACGATTAAGACTGAATAAATTAATTAAATTAAATTTTTTTGTCACGAATTAAATTCAATCAATTCTTATAATTTTTCAATCATTTTAGCTGCTATATTGAAAATAATTCCAAACCAAATAGATGAGGCTGTCGATCCTAATCGATGTGGCAGTGTGTTTTTTTCGATAATTTTTGTTTATTTGTTAAAAAGGCGCCCCCAAACATACTTCCCATCCTACAGTCAGAAATCCAGTCGGCCGCTGGTCTTTTAGAACTATAGTTTAACTAACGGTAGCATCAATTTATTGATGCAAAATATTTAACACGAAGAAAAATATACAATACAGTAAAATGCATACTTAAAATAATATCTGAACATAAATCATAAAAATGAAATGCAATAACATTTGTTATAAATGTTCATAATTGTCAACAATCATATGACTTACTGGGTAAAATTATACCAAAATCATACCTCCTTCTTCATGAAAAATATTTTTCAGAATAAAAGTATACAAATATTAAGAAATATTCCTCATGAAAGTATACGGAAATTTCCCGAAAGAATAAGAAAAATTTCGTATTCTCTTATGGTTTTGTAAATTCCTTAACCTTTCCCAATTATTCCTGATTTTTCGGGAATATTTTCTCCTCATTCCGAAATTTTTTCGAAAATTAGGGAAAATTGCCTATTTTTTCGGAAAAAATATTTTCCCTAAAAAATTCGGCAAACGATATATCCTATAACATTGCAGCAGTAGAAAAGTTGAACTGTATAGTACAGTGTCATAATCTATTAGCCGAAATTTCAGATTCAAGGAGGAAAAATGTTGATTCAAATGCAAAATACATTTGTTTCTCAAAAGTTACATCTAATGAATTCACAACTTCTTTAGCCTCTGACACATACTCCTCTGTTTTCTCGTACTTTTACTGACATTAATTATTATCTATATACTCCATACATTATTTTAAACAAAACTAAATGTTGACTTTGGTTGGGTAAGACGTATTATGAGAAATGCACTTTATTAGAATATTCGCAATCGCCGAGAATAAAACGCACGCACCGTTCACTTAAAATCGCACGCCTTACCCTGGCGGACCGTTGACTGCTACTTACAGGCGATGCGTTTGAAATGTAGGAGTCAACAGGCGTTATGCGTCTTATATATTTTTTAAACTTTTTACCGTTATAAAAAAAACTATTGCGATTATTTCGTGACTTTCTATAGGGAATTTTAACATAGAATCCGAATTTAAACAATTTAAAAGTTAATCCTGCTGTTTTTTCGAGTTTTTTTTTTAAAGGAACCGAATGGGTACCCAATGGGGTATTTACGGATACTTTGTAGAAGCTTCATTCGGTTTCTTCGGTCCGCCAGGTTAGCCCTAAAGCTACGACGCCACGCTGAAGTTGATATCACAAATACTAATGACATTAATGTGACACTTTTGAACTTTTAATTAAACTATCATCAATCGATAGTATGTCATAAATAATTAGAACTGTAATAGATTTAATGCTTTCACGATGATTCATTTTGATAAAAAGAGATATATCGTGTTCCAATCGCGTATAAAACTACGTTTTGTACACGATTTGAACACGAAATATCTCTTTTTGTATTAATTAGACAGGTGTCCTGGCTTCCTTGTAAGTGGGCCCGTGTTTAAAAATTATGAGCGTATGAAGAACACGGTCTCCGGGGCTGCCAAATGTCAACCGAGTCACGCACTTTTTTTTTAGCCTGCGTCACTGGCCCATTGGTAAAGGGCTTATCTAACCACCAGGCTGTCGCTAGTTCAAATCTTTTATTTGACAACTTTTTTTTAGTTTTTTTTTTATTTTTTGCATTGTACATATGTCAAATAATAATTTTTAATGCCCCCCGGCGATCAATTTTTTTCCTTTCAAAATAGGAAAATTATTGGGCAATAACTATCATTCTCGCTTTTCGATTCATGTATCTGCATAATCGTAATTTATCGTAATTTATTGTCCTTTTTGTCGAAAAACTTTATGTTTTAAATGTTTTCGCGCTGGTTATCACCCACAAATATATTAAGAATTAATACATTTTTAAACGTACTTAAATAATTTAAAATTTAATCAATATTTAAAAAAAGTTATTTTTCGAATTTATAAGGTGTTTTGTGTTAGACATTTTTTCTCAAGAAATAAAAATGTTGAAGGCTTGCAGCTCGGTAATTTTCTAAAACTTATCTCTTTTTTAAATAGAACTATAAGAAACCATACTAACTTTAATGTACAATTTAAAAAGAATTCAATTATAATCAAAACTTGTAGATATAAACAGTCCATTCTGGGACTGAGAATTAAATAGTAAATTCATAAATGTCAGTTAATTTTTCTATAAAAATAATCTGCATTAAAAATTGTCATGAAATTAATATTTACAAAAAGTAATTACTGATTAAAAATAGACAATGTTACATAATTAAAAAAAAACATTTTCAAAATTTATATATTTCTGCTTATTAATTTATATTAATATTTAGTTCCATAACAATAAATAATACTACCATGATTATTATATATTATTGATGAAAACCTGTGCTTTTTTTATCACTGTATTTGTTTATAAAAATTAGAACTTTAAAGATACATTGTTTTAAAATTCAATTAGTTAGCAATGCTTATGAAAATTTTGGCACATTTTCTTCAGATGTTCAGTGCTTGTATAATTTTAAATATTTTAATTTAAACTGCCAAATGAGACAACTAAAGAATCCCGAAAAACAAAATTTCCGACACTGTAAAATTCCTGATTTATGAAATTTCTGAATTATAGAAATTAAAAAATTGTTTTTTAAAAAATAAATATTATTTACTTATTAAAAATATAATGATCAGATATTTGTTTTAAAGAAATTTTGTATCAATGTTTAAACTAAATGCAAATTATTTCTTAAATTTTACATAACAATAGTTGCATAAAGATTGTATAAAGAAATTATTTTAAAGAATGTGCACATTTCAAAACAAAATCGCTCATTCAGAAGTACATTAGTTTTAATTATTGCTATTTGAAATTTTTAAAAATTATTTTATACAGTTTTATACATTAAAAGAATTCCTCTAATAAAAGTATTTGTTTATTTCATTAAATAAATAAATAATATTCTACAAACAAATTTTGTTAATTCTTTAAATTCTGAAATTTTCTGGTTCAGCCATTTTATAACTCAGTAATTTTCTGTCAGGAATTTTGTTCTTCTAGAATTTTCAAATAGGGTTAAAACTCTGAAAAAATTTAATACATCAATTACATGGGCTAGAAATGTGTTTCAGTGTTTTTTGTATATATTTCGAGCTCAATTTGATGGTGCAAAAAATTGTTTGAAATTTCGAAAATATATTAATTCAACCTATTTGTATACGCTCATGAATCATAAAAAATATTTTATAGATTCAATTTTACTATGCCTTACAGACAGTTACGCAATTTTTGAAAACATTTGCATTGCTTTTTCACACAACAAGATTGTTCTTTACATTAAAATCTTTTACTTTAGAAAGAAATACATACCTTGATATGTTAATTCAAAAGTATGTTTAACACCATAAATACACATTTTTCTTGAAATAAATGTGCATTTATTTTTCTTAACTTTATATACTTGAGCTTCATATAATCGTCAATATTTTAATCTATAGTACTGTATTTTTTATTAAAAATCTCGAAATTATTTCACTCAAAACAAAATTAATTAGACTATTGACATAAACTATTGTTTTAATAATGCGGAATTCAAAAGCAGCGGCACTTTTGATTAAAGAGTACTTTTTCTCAGTGCAGTGCGTTCAAAGTATCAAAAGACTCTAAGGTTTATTTGGAATGGAATGGAATGGAATGGAAGCTTCTAATGTGTCCCCTAAGGGTTTACATTTTTTTGCACCTTCTTCTCTATTCCTTTACACACCCCACACAAACACTTACTTGGTGGGGGGAGGGGGACCTACTGTTTAAGGTGGGTTCCGAACCACCAGGAGAAACAGCTTTAAGTACTTAGAGAAAACCTTTTTCTCTAGAGGTACCGGTCCCACGACTCTCCGGAGATAAACAACTCCCTTGGTAGGCTAGTGTTCACCGCATAGGACGTCGAGGCTCTTCCAGACTACGAGTCGGGAATCGAACCCGCAAGACGATGGAGTAGATCATTTTGTTTTTTATTAGTGGCGCCGCTGAGTTGTCTGACCTTCCAAAGCCTACGCTCTAGCCCCTACGACTATCCTCCCAATTTCTATTTAAATCTGAAAGTGTATTTTATGTGTTGCTTCTGTTTTAATTTAAGGGGTAATTCTACACCTCAGCGGGAAAATCGGGCTTATTTTTCGAAAATGAATTCCAAAGGATCTACTAAAGATATCGACACAAACTTTTTTTTATTTAAAGATACATTCTTTCAATTTGAATCTGTATTTTTGAAAATTTTAAAACGTGAATTCCGTGACGTTGAAACGTCTTTGAACTTGTCGCTACCAAAAAGAACACGGGTGTCATTGTGGTATGACATCGAACCAACTGGGTTATATGAAATAAAAAAATTAAATATATTTTGATTGAGGCCTTTCTTGGCTATGATCGGCCGAAGCGAATTTTTGTCTACATCAAATTTGTTTAAATAATGCAATATTTAATTAAAAGTTTGAAATTTCACCAAATTTTTTGACCTATTGGGGGCTGTAAAAATGTAAAAAATTAAAATTTTGAAAATCGTGCTCGGCCGATCAGAGAGGCCTGTTCACTGAACAAATAAAAAAAAATTGAGTCAATTCGAAAAATATTTCTAGTAAAAGGCATACCATCCAGCTCGAAAAACGTTACTTTTGGGAAATCTGCGACAGTTCGACCGCGTCGCACCAAGACGCATGAGAAGGGAGGAGATGGGTACTTTGGAGGTCCCAAAAACGTGGGAATATGTTTTCGACAAAATCCTTTTAGTGGCATATTTTTATTCAAAAAATGCAAAAAAAAGGATTTTTTGAAATTTGAAGTGTAGAACCTCCCCTTAAAAATGGATTTCGGAAAATTTACAAAAGTCCTAAAGATCACGAGGACAGCGTATTAACTTATAGTTGAGAGTGGAGCAGGTTCGATCACTTTTTCTTCAAACCAAGTTTTTTCTGAAAAATTGAACAATTGTTTGTATGGCTTGGTGGTCAAATGAAAGAGTAAATATCCCTCTACATTATACATAATAGATATATTTTTTCTTCATACTTTTTAATGATTAGTTTTCAATAACATTTCCTCTCACCTCACGTTTAATCGTAATAGTCAGTGGGACAAGTTTGATCAGGCTGTGGGGCAAGTTCGATCCATGAACAAACCAAATTTAACAATAGATTAGTTGAAAATGTTACTTGTAGTATTACTGTAATCAATGTTGCATGAGCATAAACTATTCCAATACATTTTTATTTTATAATTAAACTAAATTGCACATGTTAAATCGTTTCATTCAATTGTCGTAAGATTAAATATCATGATGCCTACGTTCTTTCCATTACTTTTATTATTTTTTTCGTTTTTCAGATACAAGCATGTTTTCCTCAGATTTCCTTTTCAAATTTTTCTCCTTTTTCTTTTCTTCGATCAATTCCATCACTGGACTGTCTGTAGCAATGATGCTTTTACCGCGTTTTCTTTTTTGCGTGATTTTTCTACGATTTGTTTTTGGAAATCCTCTGATTTATTATGGAGATTTTCCTACCAAAAATGGACGAATTCGGTTCATCAGTGGAATCACATCGAAATTTGTGTTTTCTTTATGATTGTTAACGTCGTCGCTTGCAGAAACAGGCTTGCGTGTGGATTCATTGCTAAGAAAATTGGATTCAGAAAACGTCTGCGGGGCAAATGGAAAATTGCAGTACGAGCGAATAAAGATTTAATATTGAAGAGAATTCCGTTTCCGACATGAAAGTGTCAAGTAGTGGGAATTGTTGATGGTGAGTTTTTTTTGATATTGTAGTGAAATTTGAAGTGAGTGGATTGTGGAATTGTGTGAAAAGGTTGAAAAGGGGAGGTAGATATTTTTGAGTATTAAGACACATTTGTGTTGAGGTTGAGATTAGGTTGTTTGGAGACTTGTGACAGGGTGGGTGTACTGGGTTGATCGGGTTAGTAGTACAGATTTCGGTAGCCACAAAGAAAAGCAAGGAAGGTACCAGACCGCGATGGTAGATAGAGGCAGGGAAGCATAGAAGGCGGAAGCGTTTTAATCAGATTCATGGCTAGCGGAGCGAGCATGTCCGCGGAAGAAACAGATTTGGAGCAGGAAGTCTTAAGTATGTCGAAAAAGGAGATCAAAGAAGGAAGGAAACGGGGAAGTATAAGAAAACTATAGAAAAGGGGGAATTAAGAGCAAAAAGCGTAGGATCGATTGAGGCGTTTATCAAAAAAAAGAGGTTGGAGAGGGAAAGCAGTGCAGAGAAGGAAGATATCGATGCAAACTTAAAATATCATAAAATGTTTAGATCGCCGCCGGAAAAGCAGAATTTGGTAGAGAAGAATGATAATAGTAAGGAGGCTAAAGGAAGCGCTGATGAAAGTGATATTCCGATGAAATAGGAAAGACTAAAGGAAATTCACGAAGTGATGATAGAGGTAATGAGGATTTATGATGAAAAGCAAGAAAAAAGGGGAGAGAAATTAAAGAAAGAAATTAGGCGGGAAATGGCTGAACTTAAGAAAGAAAAAATAAACAGGAAGAAGTCAGGGAAAAGTTAGAGAAAAGGATGGAGTCATCGGAACAAAAACTAGAGAAGCAGGAAGATAATAATAGAATAGTAAAGGAGATGCAAGGTAGGATAAAGGAATTAGAAAGTTCGAACTGGGATTTTGGTGGTGGAAAAAGGGGGAATATGGAGAAGGAAATGCTGAGAAAATAGAGCAAAGAATAGAAAGGAAAGAGATAGAAGAAAGGAAAAGAAACATAGTGATAAGAAGCATACGGTTAGAGGGGAAGGAGCTAAAGAAAGGAGTGGAAAAAGTGTTAAAAATGATTGATGCGAAGATAGAGATAGAGGGCATGAGAAGTGTAGGAAGGGAAGAGTGAATAGGGAAGAGAATGGTACTGGTAAGACTAAAAAAATGGGAACATTAGAGGGAAGTGATTACAAAGTAGAGGATCTTACATGGAAGTTTGCAGAGAATAGAGGATGATTTAACATGGGTAGAGAGGAAGATGCAACGACGTTTCGGGTCATGGTGGGAACATTCGTCGTTGAAGTTTCGACTAAATTCCAAACTTTGAGTGGATCGGAAAAACAGGGTTCTCGTTCGTAAACAAGCTCCAAATTTTCGTGAAAAATTTTCACATTATGGGGATTAAATGAAGTCGCCCGACTTAAACTGCAATTTTTCTGGTTATCGAAGACTGACGCGTGGATTTCTTTTTAAGAATCGAATGAACTTTTCCTGTCATTTTATTCTCTTGCCAAGTGTGTGGCATTTTCACGTCGTTTTGTACGGCAACTTCAAACGTAAATTTTGGCAATCCACGCTGCTTAATCCGAGGCACAATTGTGAGCAAAGAATTAGATCATCGCAAATTCGATACTCTTGTTCGTCCGAAAACACTGTTTTTCTTTTATTTCCTGGTTGCAATGTCGTCTCTTCCCCTTTTTTGATCTTCTTCGCGTAAGCATCAAAGGTTGCGTGAGGAATTCTTTGAATTTTACTTGCTTGACGAATGCTATATCCCTATCCAAAATGAAAACTCAGTGCTGCTTTCATGCTGTCAATGCTCGTTGAAGCCCGATTAGTTTTTATCCTATAACTTAGCACCATACTGAAAAACTGTAAATGAAATGAAATAATTTTCGAAAATTCCTTAATTTGTTACAGAACTGTTTAAAAATGTTTCAGGTTGAAAATTATATAAGATAGCCGAACTTATATCTACAAAATGAAATTTAAATCAGAAATAACAATCAATTGCCACAATTAAACAATAATAAATTGTGCTTATATGCTATTTTTATCATATGTAAAATCGATAACATGACATATCAGTGCGAAAAACTAGTAATAAATAATCCTAAAATTAAGGCATCTACAACATACAAGTTGATCGAACTTGCCCCACAAACATTGATCGAACCTGCCTCGTAAGTGATAAACAAATTTCAATTGCGCTTAGAAATTGAAATAACAACTTTTCGCAAAAAGGTTAATATAAGAATATTAGGACATGTATATACTTCGGGACGACAGAGTGTTATTAAATCCAAAACACTGGTGCCATATGACAAACTACTTCGTGATAATTCTCGAAGGACGATTTTTTCACTTTTTCCCACAATTGCGGTTATGTTACCGATTACAACTAGCGACACCACACGCGAGCCACGTTTACTTGTGTGAAGGAGGGTTACTAGAGGAAGTCACTTTTGGCGGGAATTTCATTTAAAAATATAAACGACATTTTAAGAAATCGTTAGTGATCGGACTTGACTCGTGATCGAACCGGCCCCACTCTTCCCTACTTGAAAAGCAACCCCCATCAGCTGCAGATATTACATGGTTGACGAGGGAAGGAACTAGAAAACTTCAGACTATTCAATGAAATTCTGAGAAAGATCAGACATATATCAATGGGAAAAAACGTGCTATTAGGACATTGATCGCTAGTTTGAAGACATCAAGCAGAAAATTCAAGAAGTTGCTAAAAACAAGAGCTGGTATAAGTGAAGCTTTGATGAAACTGCGAGAGAGAGTAATTTGGAATCATGTGGAAAGTGCCTGTCAAACGAGCATAGGAACTGGGGTAATATAAAATTTAATTCATAAAGATTTAAATACATTTTTAGATGACTGAAGACGCATGTTCACTCCGCGTTTTAAAAACACATTAAATAGTTTGGGTAATATTAAGAATGTACACTACGTAAATCAATCTCAAAAGTAGCCCATCTTCAAAAGGATTTATAAAACCGACAAAAAACAACTATTATTAATTTATGTAAATCTTGATGGACGCTTCTAAGCACACTTTGGAAAATAATCATTCAGGTTAAAATTGTTTATCTAACAGTACTAATTTAAAGGTTTATTTTTTTCTTTAATCCTAATGATCAAGGCCTCATTTTATCTTCGGATCATTCTCTGAATTTCTATTTGTTTTGATTTCATTTTTAAAAAAATAATTGAGGAGCCATGCAGTTATTATTTTTATAAACAATCATAGTTTCAATTTGAATTAAAACTACCCAAATACAATTGTAAACAATCTTTCAAAGAATAAGATGAGGCCTTGATCATTAGCATTAAATAAAAGTTGTAACATTTCCCTAAAGAAAAAGGAAAAACTAAACCTCTACTGGGATTTTCAAGCCAATAGTGGGTGGTGAAGAGAAAATAGATGATAAAAATGTTTGTACTAAAAATTACACTATTTTGACAATCACAAACATTGGTGGATGGTTTGAAGAAAAATTCAGAGAACAGGTTCATGTTAAAATTAATGAGCTAAAAACAACAGATTCGGGTTGGAGTTTTATTGTAATCGCGAACTTAAGGGTTCATATTCGTAGATACGCAACTTTAATTGAGTCACCTAATTTTATACAAAGAAAAAAAGCTGTGATCAATATTAAAAATAAAGATTCATTTTGTTTTCTCTGGTCAGTAATGGCTGCTCTTTATCCTGTTAAAACTAATTCTAGTCTAACTAATTGTTATCCTTACCTTATTGACAGTTGTTTGTACCACTTCCAATTTATGAAATCTTTTAAGAAACATAAAATTTCTTTTCGTGGCAGAAGAAGATAATACTTAAAAAGGACCCTGCACGCGTCTTTGGAAAATATGGTCCCGGTCAAATTGACTGAAACTGTAGTATAATGTAGTTTATAATATCCTAGTCAATAAATTCTTTAAACCCTGGGTCCAAAAAAACGCCAGGCTTCGAGAATGGAGGGATACTTTTTCGTGGATGTTGTGCCAAAGCTAACGTTTCATGCATACTCGAGGAGTTGCACGGACACTCTAGGAACTGAGCACGTCTACATGTCGACTATATGTCTAAATGACTAAATTAAATAGAATATAAAATAAAATAAGAGTAATATAAAATGACTAAATGTCGACGTGTACATATAGTACCCTACTAACGGTTTACGTGAACAGATGGGAGACTCCCAACTGTGCACGTCGAAATGTAGGCGTGTGCAAATGGCCCTGTGCACAGTTGTATCTGTAGCCAACAACGTGCACAGTTGTGCATGTGGCCATCGACGTACACATATGGGCTCGTGCACAGTTGTACCCTTTCCGTCAATCACGTCGTCTAGACTAAACTACGGTAATGGTATGTGGCGGTAGTTTAACTACTATATATAACAAATGTTTAGTAGGATAGGAGCGAGTTCATTCCCTTACGTATAGTTTCTTTTTACAACAACTATAGCACTACATTCCATCCATAAGCTCGTCACGTTTTAATTTTATTACAAAATATGCACGTAATATTTTGTTTATGAACCACAGTCTAGTTTGTTTGTCAATTTTGAAACTTTTGATTTTGGAGATCGGTTGTGATAATGACAAGCCTCCTTTGAATAAACTTGTAGATTTCAGGCATCGGTGGCTTGTAATAAAGAAGGTTTTACCGCGATAGTAACCTGATTGTCAATTTACAAACTGAACTTTACATTATGTATTTCCTTTTTTTGAAAGAATCTTTGTAGCTTAGTCTTGACACAAATTCTGCATTAACTTTCTATTTCCATCGCCTGGGGCAATGTTTGTTTGATATTGGAGTCAAGTTTATAAAGAGAAACGCTGAAGAATTTTCATATACCTGGAATTTAGTCATGCCGCCCGTCAGAAATGTTGCTACACATGGACAACCGCCTTACATGAAATAGCTCCTTAAGAGATTGATGAAAATACGAGGATGTGCATGAACTGCAATCGAAGCATTAATATACAGATGAATGATTTAGCACATGATGCTAATTGTCTGACACTCAATGTTTTAAAACAAAGAAGAACTAGTTATTGTATATTTTGTAACAGAATGAAAGATGTGACCAGGTTGTCGATGAAATGTAGGGTTCATGTTTTTGTAACAAAAAATATTTACGTAACGGATTCAACTCGTTCTTGCCCTGAAAATTTGGATGTGAGTGGCTTTATACCAAACTTTCTATCGCAATGTTGACAGTTTTGCAATAGGCCTTATCTCTTGTCTGGTGTCCAGTTGAAATATTTTTTGCAAGGCCTACGTAAATTATCGAAGATTGATGAGCCTGATTTTAAGAAAAACGAAGCATTTTTATAGGAAGAGTTCGATTCAATTAGTCCCATAACACGCGAGCAATGCAGGGATGTATGTAAGTATTGCGATGCTGTACTGCGTTCATAAAGGTCGCCAACTAATTAAGCCAGCCTAAGTTGTAGCTCCAGACGGCTATATTTTGGATATTCATTCATTATCATTGTGGACCATTATTATCGTCATAATCTACCGCTTCTTGAAGATCTTGGTATTAACCATAAAATTCGACCTCTGTTAGTTCTTGGACAAAGGCAATTTGATACAGAAGAAGCAAATGAGTCAAGATTGATTACTAAGACCAGGTGGGTCGTAGAGGCACGAAATGGCCACATAAAATCTATTTTTAAGTTCTTCGGAATTCTCATGAACATTACTTAGCCCAAACAATTTTACGAAAATCACGTAAACCCAACGCAATCCAGGCCAGAGTTAGAATTGACAACCTGCATACTAAGAATGCCAGACAGATTAAACTTATTGAATACCAAGTACCTCATTTCCCTAGGCTGTATATAAATTATTTGCAGTAACTAACGGTAGGAATCTATCAGCCCAATCTAGCCTGAGCTCACATCCCAGATAAGTTTGACAGGAAGCGAATGGAAGATTTGGAGTTATACGAACTTGTCGATGAACCGGGTTTAATCAGAATGCGAGTATATTCTCGTTTTAGAGCCGCAACAAGATATCAGACTTGGTTTAAGCAGCCGATCATCAAGAGCTACAGCTGGATGAAGCACAAAACAATAAACGAATATTGAGGAATATTGGAGCCAGGACAGTAGGATCATGTGCACGTGTAGCAAACATATTATGGTATTTAGGATACGTGCTATCAGCCAGCTGTAAAGTATCCAAGCAGATTTATGAATAATAATACTGCGGATGCATTTGAAAAGGAACAGTAGAATAATATACCAAAAGTCGTGTTTTTTAAGCAAACTAATTCTCATTGTTTTCTTTACTGACCAGAGCGTCATCCAATATTAAACCATACACTAATTGTGCTATAACTGGTGTAAACACTTCCCGATATTGCCTTCATTGGCCTGATCGAATCGTAATATTGCTTTAACGTACTGGAAAATACCAGAATATTGCTATTATTAACCTGATCATTCTTTAATATTGCTTTGATTTCCAAACCAAAGTTTCATAGCTGCACTATATTTTGTCAGGACATGGTAATCATTGAAATGAGTAAAACTAAAATTAAATTTAATAATCTAATTTATATGGGTTGCGCTGTTCTTGATATGTCAAAGATAATGATTTATGACTTTCATTACAATTACACGAAGTACACCTTCAATGACAAAAAAAAACTTTATACTGACACAGACAGCTTGATTTACCACACTACAGTTCCAAACTTTTATTCTTATATTTAAAAAGTCAGACAAATGTGACACTTCAGACTAGTCACCAAATACTGTCAATGAAATTGAATTACTGACTGAAAAGGTGTTGGGGCTCACGATAGATGAATGCAACGGAAAAATAGTAACTGATTTTTTTGGGTGGATTAAAATCAAAGTTATATGCCTCTAAAGTTTTGGGCAGTGATGAGGGTAATAAGAAAGCTACAGGTATTAAAGCATCCAAATTAAGAAAAATAACGTTTGATAACTAGAAGCAAACTTTGTTATATTATCAAACTCTTATTCGACGTCAACGGTTAATTGGAAACCGAAAACCTGAAGTCAACTCGATTCAGCAAAACAAGATTGCTCCTATTTTACAAGATTGTAAGAGGATGCTGCTTCTTCATACAAGCGACACACTTCCATAGGGCTATAAAACTAAATCACAGGAGACAGTGGATATGAATAAAGACTCATTTTCTTTTTTATTAAATGAATTTAATTCTCAAAGGAAAGTTGACATTATGTAAAGCGATACTTAAACTTATATAAATGTGTACAAAGTAGCGAGGCGATAAACATAATAAGCGATGTGGATATATGAGAGGAGGAGTGAGAGATATAGAGATAGAGGTAGGGACATAGAGAAAGAGAGAGACCTATGAATAGTGTATGACCTTCGATGAAATAAAATAATTCCGGAGAATCATAAGCACATAGTAATTTCTGAAATAAAACACTTCTTCAATAGATGAATGATTTTTTGCAATCATCAAGTTCTTCTAGTCCCATAATTTATTTTTTAGCTTTTTATCAACCAACTCCTGCAGATAAACTTAAAATTTACTTAAAAGGATTCTAAATTTTTTTTCACCCTACTAAGAAAATGAAACTGAAGTTTGCAACGTTTATGATAAATAAAAAAACGAAAAAAATTGTTTTCTCATACCAGTAAAAGTCCAAACTATTTTTAAGAGAATCGTTTCATTTACTGCCTAACGATCAACAAAAAAGTTGTTCGGCCCCCACCCCTACCCCCGCCCTAGATAATGTGTAAGGCACTTGAATTCATCTCCCAAAAATTCAAAAAATCACCGAAATACAATAAGTCGAAATTTTCAATTTTCCTTTCCTAATTTGTTTAATTCGATGCACAAAAATCGCTCAGAAAGTTTCACCTCCCTTGCTAATGAGGAGCACACTCAAATTAAATCCTTAACTCTTAAAATATTCAAAAAAAACTTTAACGACTAGGAAGTCTGCAATTTTCATTCTTAAAATTATTTTATTTGATGCACAGGGATCGACCAAAAAAATAAAATTTTAAACTTTCGAATCATGTATTGTATTTCTGGTAAATGTTTAAATTGTCATGGGTTTCAATTTCTTAGTAGGGTTGAACAAAAATTCTAGCATCCTTCCAAGTGAACTTCAATCTATGTATTTGCTAGGGATTGTTGATAAAAAGTTGACAAAAATATTTTCTTGTTTTCTTACTGTTTTTTATTCTTATTTTTTGTTGCCATAACAAAACCAGCCCTTACAGAATTGACTGGCTTAAACTATTTTCTACGAAATCTTCGATCGTAACTTTTTACTTGTAAGATTTTTCTAACCGCAATAGTATTGGTGCCTAGTTTGTGTCCCTTGAGTATGACTTTAGTTCAATTATTCCTGCAAGGATTGTATCCTTTCTTTTTTTTGTAATCAAACTTTTGCCTTTCTGTATGTATCGTTATTATCTGTTTTTTGTTTACTCGAAATGCAAATGCAGTGCCACCTCTTTTTCCCCGTAGCATCGGGCTCTTACTTGCATTGAAGCGATCCTCGTGGTGGGGATGGTTTCAGGAGAACCGGTGGTCACTACCACAGTGTTCGACTCATGCTCACGCACGCACGGCTGTTTATGCGGCACTCCTGATTGGTCCAGCTTAAATATTTTGTGAGTCACAAACTGAAACATCAACTGACTTTTGGAACAATTTGGACATAACTGTTTGTAAAATACAATGTTATTTTAAATAAAGAAAAGAAATTTATCTAAATATAAATTGTTTTTTTTAAGTTATTTAATGTGACTTGAAAATCATAATTTTTCAAGCAAATTTACTTACATTTATACTCAAGTATACGATCATGCAACATTAAGCAATATGCCGATGCTTAAACAGGGAAATTTTCCCTCGTTTGAAATTCCAAACGAGCGTCAACTAATCCATACTTCAATTACTCATTTTGCTTAGAACAGGCAATTACTACTAGAGGTGCTAACTCTATAAATTCTCTTCCTGATAGCATTGGTTGGGTTCTTGACCATAGTAATTAGCAGAGAGCGGACCAGCGTAGTCTGAAGTTGCGCACCGAGCTTAGCTTAGGCTTCCTCGCTGCAGAGAACCATGGCTTGGGGGGAGTGGTGGGAGAGCTCAGTGTGCAACTTCAGGCTACGATCGTCCACTCTCTGGTCATTAACTTAAAGGTTTGTATACATTTCGCATAGAAAAGCCTACAAATTTCGATTAATATCAAGATTCAAATTAATATAAGGATAGCGCTGTTCATTTTAAAGTAGTTTTACATTTGACAAATTTCAATTATCAAAGTTGTTAGAGCTTCTAATAATATTGTTTTTTCTGTTTGTTAAAAATCCAAGTATAACAAAATTCGCTTTTTACAATTGTGTTAATGTTTTTACAGGCCAAAAATGTTTTGGAGTAGTTAGAAGTAGAGGATATTTATACGTTTGACAAGTGCGAAAACTTATTGCAATAGGTGGATCTCTTTCAACATATTTTAGTAACTGAAATTTGCGTGATTCTGAAAATCTAACACTAGGCAATAACCACTCTATTTAATCAATTTCAATTTTATACTGCTCAATGGGGGCTGCTTGCGAGATGGCATTTGCATCACTTTTCGATCTTGTCAAAATAAGTTCATGTTTAGCATTGACAATGATTTTGTGATAATCCTCATCAAAACCAAATATCATGCTAAGAGGTATGGCTACATCAAAGTCGCCAGTGGCGATGGTTAGTGATTGATTATTATCATTTATTTCAAGCCAAACCAGTGTTCTGTATGTATCGTGATTGCCCAAGGATTTAGAGATACATCATTTGTCATGAGACTAGTGAGATCAAACTTTTTATTTCTATCAATTTCTATTGCATTGATTTTATATATTGCTTCTTCAAACAAATGAAAGATGGCATTAGAAACTAAAATTGTGCTTGTCACTGGTGCTCCATCTGTTCTTACCATCAGTGAACTTTTGCTCGGCAGGACACAATGATCTTGATTTTGAACTGCAATTCTAATCTTATCACTGTTATTGAAGCTTGATAAAGCATATGACTGGTGTGCATGTACTTAACCATAAGCGATAGATTCGTTAAAAATGATGGAATTTTTAATATTTAAAGTTTACCCCTCCATGACAAACAATTAAACGTCGATAGACAAAAATACAGATGCAAGCACAAAAAATCTTGAATCTTTTATTCTCTTCCTTTTGCGAGTGGCGTGACCTCGAAAACCAACCTTGTCAGCAGCAGCACATTTTGAGGTTTTAACCTTTGACAGCTTGTTTTCGACTGATGCGCTTGCTTCATGGTACTAAATTATTAGAGCCAAATTCAACCTATTTATTAAAAATAATACACATTATCGTAAATGCTTGATGAGCAGTCTGATTTTTATTATTTATTTACGAAAATTAACCAAATATCCGTCTTGATCAACTATCCGGAGCTGTATATGATCGATTATCTTCTTGGCGATCGGCAAGTAAATGACTTGCGATGGGACTTACACTATCTTATATCCTGGTGGTACAACAGAAAAAAATTCATGAATAGTGGACACTTTTTAAGCATTGATGTACACTCGTGTTGTTATGTTACATTAAACTCTCAGAGTACAGTCTGTCAAGTTAAGGCGTGGGTGGCTTTACTCGCAGTCGGTAAGGTGTATCGACATGATTTTGGTGTCAAAATATTAAGAAGAGCTCCCTCTTT
>NC_046661.1:15337377-15339675 GCF_010883055.1 Belonocnema kinseyi | reverse complement strand
CTCATCTTGTTTAAACAATACAAGCAAATTAACATTATCACGTATAAGTTGTTTAGGAATACGAGCACATGTCTGGCTTAAATAGAAACAGCTAACGTCTTTGTGGCTACCCACTGAAAAAATGCTTTTATATTGTCTTCCTTTTCACAGCCTACATCATCAAATAGAAGCACAGACTTTGAGTTAGTTTTGATTTGTATTACAACATTGTCATGCTCATTTAAAGGATAGTACTCAACGCCAGCTACTGAGTGAGGAACTTTTTCCAAAAATGTTGGTATTTAGAGTACACATAAACATTTTCAAATCTCTATTCATTTCGATGCATTAATATAGCCAACAAA
The DNA here is from genome assembly GCF_010883055.1 of Belonocnema kinseyi. Taxonomy (NCBI): domain Eukaryota; kingdom Metazoa; phylum Arthropoda; class Insecta; order Hymenoptera; family Cynipidae; genus Belonocnema; species Belonocnema kinseyi. The sequence continues at coordinate 15,339,331 of NC_046661.1, read as the reverse complement.
GAATTTGTCTTTCTACAGTTGGAAGGTCCATCAAATATTGCTCGTATACTGTTTGGTAACAAATGTCGATGTCGTTTTTATTTTTTTTTCAATTTGAAAAACCGAATCGAAATTATCGATAGGCAGCTTTATAGGCTGTACTTCAAACTGCACCTTGATATGACTAAGTGAAAAACTATAAATGTCAGATTTATGTAAGTTTACTCTTTAGTCTGAAAATATTTTTCAAACAGATATGAAGCAGAGGTCTGTTGAATAAGATCATTAATAATTTTCCTGTAGAGTTACATTTTCTGTCATACTACTACTGTAGACCAGGCAACATATTGGAAAAACGAAATGCTCGAGGTGATCCTGGAATCAACCCTATTGATGCTGCTTGTAAGGAGCAGGATGTAGTCTAATCAAAAGATAAAGAAAATATATAGCCTAGAAACTCAGCTGATGCTGTACTAGCTGGAAAAACTTGGATAAAGGCTTGGAAGAAAAGGCAGCTGCTTAGAGAATAACTAATGTAATGAAAATGTAATCAAAATTGGGTATTAGTCTCAAAAATAGAAGGTCTACTACCACACATTAAAAAAATAGATACAGCAACTGGAAAGGCATATGATACCAATTAATAATGCTCAAACTGTCATTAAATCTGCTCTCAGAGGTACACGTGCAGCTTTAAAAAAGATAGGTGAAAAAATAAATGTAGAGAAACTTCGAATTTTACCAGATCTAGAGAAATTTGGTGGTTTTGTACCCTTTCTTATTCCCATCTTTGCTGATTTAAGTGCTACTGGAGCGCTTTCTGGTAAAGGTGCGGGAATAGCTAAAGTTTTTAATGATTAAAATGCTGCGAAACGACAGCTTGAAGAAAGCAAACGTCATAATGAAGCAATGGAAGCCATTTCTGTTGGGGAATGATTTTATTTGAAACCGTATAAAGGAGGATTAGGACTTCATCTAAAACCATATACTCAAGTAGGTCTTAAGTTCAAATCAAAAAACTTAAAGTGACGTTACCACACCGAGCTATAACCGATGCAGATTTACTAAAATTCGCGGAATCTTTAAAAATTAAAAATTTTCGAGGTGTTTTTTTGCGGAATGGATTCGCAAATGGTGGGCCACGTAAATACGAAAAAGCTATTGTTAACCTTGACGATGAAAACAATTCAAGAATTCATTGGGTTTAATATACAAAGTTTAACAATAAAATAATGTATTTTCATAGCTTTGGTAACCTTTAAAGGCCACCTTTGGATCTTTTTAAGTATCTAAGTATTGGTAGCGTAAAATATAATCATGAAAGGTATCGAAATTAGGATAGATTTGTGTGTGGACATTTAGCTCTTAAATGATTGTATAATTAATTAAAATCTTAAAGTATGTATGTTCTGTGTAACTGAAGAGACTAATTATTTCAAGTCAGTCAAACACCAGCCGTCATCATGAATGATTCAATGGCGCTAAAATTATCGGGCACTTCTTCGATTCTAGGAACATCAGTATTTTCCACCAATTGAGTTGTCTCCATACAAAAATTACGCCCTTACTCTTGTTAGATTTCGAACCTTTAACTCAATTCCAAATATAGACATTGGTCAAAATAAATTTTTCGTGGGTAAAGAAATAATTGAAATACCTACAGGAAGTTATAAAATGGGTGATATACAGCTCTGTCAACAGAATGTTTTAGTAATGAAGCGTATTGAAATTCATATTAAACCTAATAATAATCGATTACGAAGTGAAATATATTGCAATCAAGATATACATTTTGAAAAATCATACTCAATATCACGTTTTTTTGGACCTAATAAACATCATGAATCTAACCAAACAGTATCCATAATTAAAATAAATACAGTCTGTCAAGTTAAAGCGTGGGTGGCTTTACTCGCAGTCGGTAAGGTGTATCGACATGATTTTGGTATCAAAATATTAAGAAGAGCTCCCTCTT
>NC_046661.1:15330274-15337277 GCF_010883055.1 Belonocnema kinseyi | reverse complement strand
GATCATGTGAATAGCGAAATGCCTTATTCACAATTAAAAAGTGGTGAAGAAACATTTGATCAGAAATTAAATGATACCTTTAAGCCCATAATTACGCCACTTAAGAAAATAGTTAATGGTTTGGAAAATGTTAAAAGAATTGCTTTAATCGGAAATGAAGGTAAGAATAGAATTAAAAATGAATTGAAGAGTGAATCTAAAGAAGATTTTCAGCAAGAGTTCCAAAATGAGGGTGGAGAGCAAAATGATTAACATGCTGAAACTTCATTCTTGTCAGCATACGATTCTGAGGCTTCAGGGGATTTAGAAAAAATATTGCAATTTCAACAAATTTGCATCGAAAACATTATAAAGTTTATGAAGATTTTTGTGATAATAAATCTTTCAAATATACGAATTTGGTCAAAACCAAATTATTCCCGTTTCGTCTTTGAAAACTAACAATGAACAAATTGGAAAGCACTGTTCAATGGTTAAAATTTTAATTACAAACTATATTTATTGGTATGGTCCAAATGAATTGGTGGATAGATAACGTTTACTGTTAGCATCTTAAGCAGCTGGAAATCCAAGTCAATCAAATGAAATTATATCAATTATTAAAGAACTACAAAAGGATGGAATTATTGATCAATCATTGCTTTGTTAATATGTTGGTCATTTGCAAAATTAGTATGTCTGTCTTCGAACGTCATATTAAGCGAGCTAAGATGGAAATTCGAGGTCCACCAGGAGTTAGATTCAAATTCACCACCGATGTGCATTATGATATCGGAAAAAAATCTGCACAATGTAGCTGATCGAAACGATTTAAATGATGCTCTAGAACACATGTTACAGAAAGAAATCCAGACACTGCATGATATCATAACTTCGTTACGAACTTAAGTTATTAACAATAACAGGATGATTGAAACTCTAGAAACTTCCACAAATAAAAGTTTACATATTTTGAGAGTTGATGTAGATTCAACTCAAGCACTGGCGCATCGAAATTCAGAGCTCATTTCTCAGATGTATGCCAACCTAAACACATACTAAAATGGAAGACGTGAAGAATTTTACAACTCACATTTTGAAAATCTTATGAAGCGATATAAGATAAATTTGTACTCAACATTTAGTAACTTGAAAACATCAATTTGCGAGAAATTTAATCGTACTTTGAAAAATAAAACGTGGATGCAATTTAGCCTGCAGGATAATTATAAGTGGGTACATATTTGGAAAGAATAAATTTTATCTTACAACTACATTAAACATCAGGCTGTTAGAATAAAGATAGTAGATGTTACTAACAAAATAAGAAAAAAATAGTTTTTTAATCTTTACAAAAATTATAATGTAAGACAACAGTTGAGAAAGCTAAATTTAAAGTTAGTGCCAATGTACGTGTGATTAAATTTAAGCAGGTTTTTAAGATTGGCTACACACCGAATTTGGCAACTGAAATATTTACATAAAGTCATGTTACGAATACTGAACCAGTGACTTATATATGTGGCCTAAAAAACTAGACGCTAAAAACAGAGCCACAAAATAAAAAATATGTCTGCACGAGACAAGTAACTACGTTGCACTTATGGATTTTGAGCAGCTGAATCCGAATCTGGCCTCAGAATTTTTCGTATACGTCTCAGTTTACGCCTGGATGCAGAAAATGGGCGAAAAACTAGGGATATTTATGGACATTATTCTGATAATACCAGTATACGGAAGAATAAGCTTTGTGGTGTAAGCTTATTTCACATTTCTCCCCTACATGCACGAAATAGGGGAATATCTAAGGATATTCTGCATGTAATTTTAATAATACCAATATAAGCGAAAATAAATACATGGATCTTATATTCTTAAGCGTAGCGACTTGTAAATACTTAATTTATAGACAAAAATTCTCTGGTGTGCCTTCTGTTTCTCCTAGCTTAAGTAATTTTAGGGAAATTGAAGGGCATTCTCAGTATATATATAGATTTACACGTGCTAAATTTTAATTTACACACTAAATTTTTCGTTCTTGTTCCATTTTCACTCTAGAAGCAAAAAGTAAGGAAAAGCCTAGGGACTTTTTGGCCACGTCGGCCCACAAAGAAAAGTTGTCTTCACAAGACACGTGACTGATTTCGCACGCAAAACTGCAAAGGATACACGGAGAAAACGATACCGCAAGAATTGCAATATATACTGTAATTCCTGCGCTATATATCGTGATTACCACATTATAATAGCGTAAAATCGTTATATCGTACATTGCAAGATTTTACATTATATTATTATTTTATTATATTATATATACGAGGGTTCTAGTAGTGGCCAAGCGATGTTAGTGCATTATAATATCCTAAAAAGCTCCGGACCCTTCTTGTACATAATCATATTGCGCTTTATTTCAATACAGAGGTTTTGCTCAGGTTTTGCTCAAAATACATGAATATAGCCTAGTCACTTATCTAGTGCAGGAAAATTTTTTTGTTAGCCGGTGTGACCAGAAAATCCCAAGGTTTTTCCCTCATTGTTGCGTCTAGGGAGAAACGTGTAGAAGCCCAAAAAGATTAGTGGTAAAATTTAGATTGAGAGCGTCAAACTACAAATGAGATAAGTTTTTTGTTAGTTTTTACCACATAAGACTGTATAACATGAGCCACAACTTCAATTTCCACGGATTTTTCGTAGCTAAGGGAAACGGAAAGCACACTGGAGAATTTTTGTGTTTGAATTTGGTCTTTACGAGTCCCAACATATCCATGTTTCTATTTTCGCGTATAATTGTATTATTAAAATAACCTTTAGAATATCCCTAGGTATTCCACTATTTTGTGCATCTAGGGGAACACTTAGACGTGTGCGAGAAATGGTGAGGCCAGATTAAGATTTAGCGGCTCCAAATCCATAAGGATAGCCTAGGCACTTGTCTCGTGCAGAAAACTGTTTTTATTTTGTGAACCTGTGAAATCGCTTTAAATCTTGAACATTAGTCTGGCTTTCAACAATCTTAAATTGCTATACTACATCCCTGCTCAAAGATATATTTAGTTAGCCTAGATAATTTTCACATTATTGCAAAGAATAAGTGACCATCCCCGCCCAGTGGGCACAAAATTTGGCGAAGTCTTTACGACATCGTTACGGCATGTTTACGACAACTTTAAGATATCCTATGTCCATGTCGTTAAGGTGTCTTTAGAATATCGTAAGAACGTCGTATGAATTGACGATGTCTTTACGGTGTCGTAAAGACAATGTAGCGACACGGATATAGGATGTCGTAAAATTGTCTTTAAGATTTCGTAACGATATCGTTAAGACATCGCCAAATTTTTTGCCCACTGAATGATTGGGGTGGAATTCAATCGATTGTTTTGAATTCTCTGAATTCTTCTAAAAGCATGGACTTCTTTTTAACTATTTCTAAATTCAGAAACTTGTGTCAACGGTTGCACTGCTACTGAATTAAGACGCACCTTTTTTTTATTCTGCAGAATTCTGAAGAAGACGTTGTATTCAATTAAAATATTTTGAATTTTTTTAAACTTTTATAAATTTTTTAAAATTCATTAGAGAACACGTTGAATTATTGCAAATTCCTTGAAGTCTTTTGAATTATGCGAAATTCTCTCGATTTCTTATCATGTAAGGTACACAGCATCGCGAGCAGGAAGGCATAATTTTTAAAAACTGGATGGTGAGCACCAAAGAGGTAACGGAAGTAGGCTAAGGAGTGAAGCTACTGACACCGAGTGCCGATCGACCCTAAGTTTAACACACAAGCAAATAGGTTGGAGAGTTGGACTTTTAAACCGTGTGCGACAGTGGTAAACGTGTAGATCCCTCTTTCGGAATACAAGGTTTATAGGGCGCCATCTTCTGAATCTCCTATGGGAACTTTTCTTAGAGCGCTAGTGAGAGTGAATATTCTATGTCAAAGCTTTCGTCATTGCGGCTTGACTTAGAGTATTTTTTTCCAAATATCTTGATATCCGAGGCGAATAGGTTAAGTCGTACTCTCAAATCCAAGTACGTAATCTGCGAAGATCATGACTAAGAAAAGCACTATAGGCGATGTATACTCCGACTTAGAAGACAAAGTATTTTCTATGCGATGCGATATTTTAAAGTATAAATTGGATCGATTTTCAACTTAAAGATATATTAGGAAATATCCACAAAAGTAACACTATCGGGTCACGAGTCATAAGTTTCCTTTGTAAACTAAGAAAATATGCAAAGATATAAAGTGTCGAACTTTATTCGGTTAAAATTCAAACACGATACTAGAATATAAAGAGAAATATAAAGTAGATACTAAAAGCGAACTTCAAAGAGTCACGATTTGGGAGTCTTTTTATCAGATAGAACATGTTGATATTGTGGTTTGATCGCCAAATATAGATTAGGCCTGGCAAATTATTATCTAAAGGAAAATTATAAGTTCTAGATTTCGAGCGAAACTTAAAATATTATTCTACGTAATATTTTTCATGTATATCATTTTTTTGTATAAATAAATCTAGTTTGTCATTTTATAAACAATGAATCCTAAACTGTTTATTTTTGTTTCTGGGTCAACCTTATAGAAAATAACATTGGCGTAAAGCGACAGCCTCTTAATACTGAATGATTCAAGGGAGTTGAAAGATATTTAACAGAATTCAATACATTACAAATGAATTCACAGAAATCGAGATAATTCTGCAGATTTCAAAAGACTCTAGGGAATTCAAATTAATTCAATGTGTATTATTCGACCAAAGTTGATGAATTTAGAAATAGTTTAAAGAATTTTAAGCTTTCAGAAGAATTTACAGCATTTAGAACATTTGATTGAATTCCAACTTAATCAAATACGGTAACTGATTATTTGCAATAATGTATGAATTATCTAGGATCATTGAAATTATTTATGCTACGCTCACAAAATTCCGAAAGATCTAATCTACATTTCCATTTATTTCATGCACTCAATTTCGGTCAACGAAACTTTTATATGGAACATGTTTAAATGGAGAAAGATGAAGTCACCGCGGTACGATATACAGGCCGTCCACTCAGCGCCGCCACCAAGGCAACTTATAAAATGGAATACGCCATATTTTTCGCTTTTTTTGTGTTAATTTTATGCTAAAAAAAGTTTTTTCCTCTTCAAACTTTGGAGAAAGAGGTGGCGGCGCTAGCAGCATATACACTCAACGCCGCCAACTACGAAAACACACTAAAAATGATTATAATACAACAAACGATAAGTGGAGATTTTTGCTTTTTTTCTCTATGATGACATATATTACGTTTCCCGAAAAACTACCCCTAAGTCTTACAAAACTACCCCCTGTGATCAAAAACGTTTTCGAAATGGGAAAACTACCTTTAACAATGTTCACATGTTTTAGGGCTTCGAAATTAATCACATGACACTTGAAAATTTCGCGCTCTTTATTATTTACCCAAAACTACCCTTCCACGTGAACGTATGCAAGCAGAACATTGATATGTAGGAAAAAAGCATTAAAAATAATTAACTTAGAAGAAACTGTTAGTTGATATTTTTTTTTCTATTTTTTCGCTCTCCGATAACACACAATACGTTTCCTAAAAACTACCGCTAAGTCATACATACTCACCCTGTTTTAAAAGTTAAAAAACGACCCTGAATAACATAAAAATTATTTAGGACTCAAACTTAATAAAATGAAACTTGCAAATTTGCCTCTCATTATAATATAAATATATTTAAAAAATAATAAGAAATATTAATACTTAGAAAACAAAGTCAGTTGATACTTTTTTTCTCTTTTTTCTCTCTCCGATAATATATGGTACGTTACCGAAGAACGACCCCTAAGTCATACATACCCACTCCTCGTGATTAAAAACATTTTAATATTTGAAAACCCACCTTTTAAAATGTAGACATGCTTTAAAGCTTAAAATTGATTAATACAACTTAGAAAACACTGTTAGTTAAAATTTTTTTGCTCTATTTTTGCTCTCTGATAATACATAATACGTTCCCCAAAAACTACCCTATGTCATACATACTCACCCCTCGTGATCAAAAACGTTTTAAATGTCGTAAAACCAGCTTGAACAATGTAAAAATGATTCAGAACTCTAAATTAATTACATGCCACTTGAAAATTTCCGTCCCATTATAATTTCCGGAAAACTACCCTTCCACGTTAACGTATGCAGAAGAATATATATATATATATATATATATATATATATATATACATGTGTGTATGAAAAAAGCATTGAAAATAGTCAAACTTAGAAGCAACTGTTAGTTGATATTTTTTGCTCTCTTTTTGCTCTTTGATAATATATAATAAGTTCTTAAAAACTATACCTAAGTCATAGATACCCTCACCGCATCATCAAAAACGTTTTAAAAGTTGGAAAACCACACTGAACAATGTAAAAATGATTTAGAACTCTAAATTAAGTAGATGATACTTAAGAATTTTCCTCTCATTAAAATATTCCCAAAACTACCATTTCAGGTGAACGTATGCAACAGAACATCTTCTGCTGGAAGATGTAATCAATTGGAGTTCTAAATCATTTTTATATTGTTCCAGGCGGTTTTTTAAGTTTTAAAACGTTTATGATCACGAGGGGTGAGTATGTATGACTTAGAGGTAGTTTTTGGGGAGCGTATTATATATTATCAGAGAGAAGTAAAAGAGCAAAAAAATATCAACTAACAGTGTTTTCAAAGTTGTATTGTTTTTTATACTTCTTCCATACATATATATGTTCCGCTGTATACGTTTACGTAGTAGGGTAGTTTTTCGAGAAAATTAGGAAGAGGGGGAAATTTTGAAGTGCCATGTAATCAATTCGGAGTTCTAAATCATTTTTGCATTCTTCAAGGTGGTTTTCCAACTTTTAAAACATTTTTGATGACAAGGGCAGGGTATGTATGACTTAGAGGTAGTTTTTGTGTAACGTGTTATATAATATCGGAGAGCAAAAAAGAGAAAAAAAAAAATCAACTAACAGTGTT
>NC_046661.1:15324184-15330174 GCF_010883055.1 Belonocnema kinseyi | reverse complement strand
TTCACCTCCTCGGTAGTGATGGGTGGGCATTCTTTATCAGGTGTTATGAGGGCAACACATAACTCCTTGAAGCTATTTATATTTTCTGAGTCTTAGTCCAGTTTATGCTGAACTTCGTAGACTTTTCTCCAAAATACTTCGACCTCCTCTGGTTTGGGTGGGTGTTCGACAGTAACTGGAGGGTCTTGGAATAGTCGAGATGGGTCAGAGAGAAACTGTTGATTTTCTCTGACCCATCTCTCCCTCCGCTCTAGACTTCTCTTAGCATCAGATAGTATCCGTATTCTCTCAACAATATGCTGCCTGATGGTCAGCAGCTTTGACTTGTTAAGTGTGCGATAACGGGTCCGGAGTTCGCGCGCGAACTTTCGAACATTGGCGGTAAAATTCCTGCCAGATGTGATGTAGCAATCACAAATTGAATGCGGGACGCGTACTATCTTGCCCAGCATATCTTTATGGCAAGTTGATGCATTCGTCTTTTGGTCTTATGATCAGCCGTTGGTTTTGTTTTACGGTTCGCTTCGGCCAAAGCTCTCGCTGCATTATACACACAATAATTGATAGCCCAGAGGTCGGATTCACCGGAAAAATGTCCACGAAGCTCGTCATCTATTTCAGCCAGATCTATAGGCTGGAGATAAACCTTGGTGTTGATGTTTCTCCGGGTCGTAAAGCATCGCTCTTCATCTATTGGATGCCTGCCCGCGGTTGGTCTTAGTGTCGCCCCTCTTTCTTTGTTGCCGGCTTGTTCTAGCTGTGGTAGAGTAGGCGTTCCGCTTACATAGCCCCTTTTACGGAGTAGTTCAGAATGGTTTCGCAAACTTTGCTGCGATAAGTGCGATAGCTCCGGGTGTTTCTCGCACCACAGAGCATGCAGCCGTGCCATGTAACCCCGTTCACGGGCCACACTCGCATCATAGCTGTCTAGCAAGTCGTGATTCAGTTGCTCCGTCCACCCAAAGGGTAGTTTTTCGGAAAAGGTATGAACAGGGGGAAATTTTGAAGTGCATCGTAATCAATTTGGAGTTCTAAATCATGTTTGCATTGTTCAAAGTGGTTTTCCAAGTTTTAAAACATTTTTGATGACGAGGGGAGGGTATGTATGACTTTGTGGTTGTTTTCGGGAACGTATTATATGTTATCAAAGAGAAAAAAAAGAGGAAAAAATATCAGCTGGCAGTGTCTTCTAAGTTTGATTATTTTAAATGCTTTTTCATACATATATACACATATATACACATATATACACATATATACGTCGCACTCGATTTTGTAGCGATAGAAAGTTTTCACATAAAACTAATGCCTTCTCATTATGATGAGAATGTAATAATACATCATTTTTGTGCAACAAAAATCTGAATTTTCGATTTTTTAACAAAATTCAAAAAGTTGTTATGATAATCATGTAGGTCTTTAAAAAGTAATATTTTTCTTTTGTTGACTTTTTTTCATGTAGTGCGTTGAATGACATAAAATAGTCATTTTCGTTATTATCATTATTTTTTTAAAGTTTGGAAACGCTATAACTCTGGTAATTTTGTTGTTATAAAAAAAGTCATCAAGATAAATTGTTCATATTTTTGTGCACTATAAACAGCACTATATGAAAAATTCAAATCTTAAAAAAGTGGTCTTAAAAATTTTGAAAATGATCCAAATTATTGCATTTTTATTTAAAATAGCTGCCCAACGAAATCGTCCTTTCTTTTCATATCCTTATAAAGTGCGCCAAAGGGATATTCAATAAAATAATTACTTCAAATGTTACTGTTTTTACAGACTACAACGACAACGATGATAATGACAAGGCCGACAGACAGACGTCATCGTAATATCGGTTTCTTTGGGAATTAGGGATTAACGATGATAATTTTCTTGTTATCAAAAAACTCCATCAAGATAAATTGTTAACATTTTCGTGTGCTATAAATAGCCGTGCCTGGAATTTAAAAATCTTTGGCGCCTAAACCTGTGTGCCAAAGTCCAATTCGATTCAATTAGTCGGTCCAAAGACATCCAGTATACACACGACAACGACAGACAGATACCAACCTGAAAACTTTTTGTTCCTTCTGAGGAAATCTCAAAACGTCGATATTTGATGGAATCCGCGAAAGTCATTTTTCGTATGAAACCAATACCTTCTCATTATAGTGTGAATGTAAAAAGCGCGTGCCTTATCAAAGAAATGTGAAAATCAAAATTTTAGATCTTATTTAGGCAAACCATTTTTTTATTACACATTTTACTGTACTGAGTACCGTCTTCTACACATTTAATTTGTTTATTTTTTCGCAACTTGTGTCAAATAGTGATTAATTATAAATTTGTAGTTTTTTCCAGTGCGTGTAATTTAAGCTTTTTCATTTTTTTCGTATCTTGCATAGTTTATCCAAAAAATGGAATATGTGGATTTTTTATTTTTTTTTTTGGTAGGATCAAATTTGGAATTTTCAACCAAATTAAAAAAGTTGCTATCATAATCCTGTAGGGCCTACAAAAAGCAAAGTTTTTCTTCTTTTGACTTTTTTTCATATCATGTGTTGTTTGGCTCAAAATGTTCATTTAAGTTTTTTTTGGATTTTGAAAATGCCCTAACTCTGGTGATTTTCTATTTATAGAAAAAAGTCATAAGGATAAATTGTTTGAGTTTTTGAGTACTATGAACCACCGTACATAGAATTTTTACATCTTAAAAAAATGTAGTTTCAAAAATTTTTGGTAGGATCAAATTTGGAATTTTCAACTTTTTGACCAAATTAAAATAAATTGTTATCATGATCTTGTAGGGATTTTGAAAAGCAACGTTTTTCTTCTCTCTACTTTTTGTCGTATCATGCGTTGTTTGGCTTTAAATGTTCATTTTAATTTGTTTTTTTGGATTTTGAAAATGCCCTAACTCTGATAATTTCTGATTTTTCAAAAAAAGTCATTAGGATAAATTGTTCAACTTTCTTAATGCTAAAAATAACCACACAGAGATTTTTGTTATTTTCAAAAAAGTGGTCTAAAAAATATTCAAAATGTGCCCACTTTTTAAATTTTCATCCAAAGTGGCTGGCTAACGAACTTGACCTTTAGTTTAGGACACTAAACGAGTGTGCCAAAGGGCAATCTAATAGATTAATTTTTTCGAAAGTTATCGTGTTCACAGACAGACGGACACACAGATACAGCCATACAGACAAACAGACAGACACATTCGTAAAAGCCTGTTTTTCGGTTTCAGAGGGTCTCAAAACGTGGACATTTGACAAAAACTGGGGGGGGGGGGTCAAATTTTACACAAATCGGACGGACCTGCGAGATACTGCTTTTTGGAATCGGACGCACACTTGCAACTAAATGATCACCTATATACAATTTCAATGTCCTGTAGTACCCAAAATACACAACGGACCTAAAAATGCAGAAATTGTCAAGGAATGCCCTGAAAATATTGGAATGGATTTTGGGTTAGAAAAATCCGCGAATGTTTATTTGTTGCGATGAAAATACAATGGCATCCACGAAGATCCTGAGCTCGTCGACGGAAGTGCTATACGACACCTGCGCGCTGCAGAGACCTATACATATCTGGGCGTGCCACAGAGTCGCATTGAAGATATGAGATCTATAAAGAATACTCTTCGAAGCAGATACAAACTTCTCATTCGGCAGATTTGGTCTTCCGAAGTGTCGGCGAGGAACAAAGTATCTGCAACGAACATGCATTCCGACCCGTTATCACTCTATTCATTTAGAGTGGTTTCATGGACAAAAGACGAGCTCAGATCCCCTGAAATCTGGATTGCACTAATGTCAGTTTTTCGCCCTCGAAACCTATATAAATATAAAATTATGAATTAATTTTTATTTTATAGTACATATAAGTTTAATACGTATATACTTAAATTACGTTACGTTAACTTAAAATATTATGTTGTATTCTTAATAAAAACTATGAAGTAAGTCACAATTAAGCACCTGAATAGTACAAGTGAAATTCTGAATAATAAAATGTTGAATGCTGAAAGAATCTGAACCTCGAAAATTGGTCTTATAACTCTATTCATTTTTTTTAGGGCAAACTTCTTTCCTCTTGAAGCCATTTCTATGTTATCACTTTAATATTTATTATTTAAACCACTAAAACTGTTGCTTTCACGACCTGTGGTGATGGAGATTAGAGAAAACAACAAATTATCCGTTACAAGGGCGCAGGCGTCAAGGCAAATGACGCCACATATTTTGTGCGTAAAAATTTAAGAGCGTTTAAAGAGAACATAAAAATTCTTTGGAAAATATGGGCCTTTAAAAGAGACATTAGTGAATCTCAAGAACATAGAGGCAAGACATTCCAATGTAGGGGCTGAATCTTATATGGAAACAAAATGTTATGAAAATAGATTTAGGAGTAGCAACGTAGGAGCCGAAAAGTAGGGGCAATATTTCCACTTGAAGTGTCAAATTAGGGCCTATATTTCGAATTGGTTTATCCCAGTCAAATTCATGGTCAACTTCAACTAATTCTTTTGTATGTTTGGCAAGAAAACTCTTATAACAGTTTACCAAACCAACATCACTTTTATGCTCCTCTATTCTAGTATTAAGAAGTCTGCTAGTCTATTCAACTTTTTCAACATAGATTCAATAGTTATCTAAATTTGACCAAAAAATGGGAAAAAAGTATTAAAATAACTATATTGTTTTAATTCTTATGATTATCTGCCGGCAGATTATCATTTTTTATTTATCTGTTGAATTCTGGTTGTAATATATTTCTGAATCAACTTTTGTTGGTAATAACTCAGAAAAACGATACTCCTAACAATAGTGAAAGTAATGAGAGAAAGAGAGAATTCATGGAAATGCCTTATTTCAAAAAACAGAAAGAGATATCTGTGTGTTAAAAAATTGATTTGGATAAATTAAACAAAAGTTATGCTAATATGATTAATTATATTAAAAAGAAAGGTTTCATGAATCTTGATTTTCTATTTTTGATGTGTTTATGATCGATATTTCTGGTGTGTTTATAGCGGATTTGCAATTTGACCCTCATTTGATTTACAGGTATCAAAGATCGACAATTGTGAAGAAGACAATGTTTTTTTATTAAGAATTTAACCAAAAAATGGCCAACATTTTTAACTTTTTCTATACCTGGCACCGCACCAGCTAACCCTTAATTACAAAATGAAGAATATAGCGTATTATTTACAGTCTTAATCGGATTCATTATTTTGTACCCAAGACATAATGTATCTACAGAAATCCATCTACAGACAATTTTTTCTGGCTAAGCCTGGTTTTTGCCGATTGTATGCTTCTGCTTCTATATCTTGAAAATATTTATATTTTTTGCGCAGTAAATTTTTATGAAAGAAACTCAATAAAAGGAATACACCGTTTTTGATATTGTAGTAATATTTCCATTTAAAAGTTAACTTTAAAATTGAAAATAACTTGCGTAAAATAAAAATGGTTTTCAAGATTTAAACAAAAGAATAATTAGTACAAAATAATAAATAAGGTCAAGACTCCGCGAGGGAGACGCCACATGATTTATATAGTAATTGAGGATTAATCGTTTTACGGAAAAAAATATCCATTAAATTTCATAGAACTAATGCTATAGTAGAGGATGCGTTGGGTAGTTTAATAAAAGTTCAAATCGTCTTTGTTTTACATTGCATTGAACCATGCAACAAAATGTGTAAAAAAGTTCTATAAAATTTAAAGGCCAATATGACGTCATCTCTACTAAAAAGCACGTTAAGAAAAACGTGAAATAGTTCTATAAAATCTAAAGTACAGTCTATATCGAAGAAGTGTCGAAACTATAGAGAACAGTTTTATAAAATGATAACCGATATTTCGCCGCAAAAAATTAACCTCTTGTATTACGAGGGTGGATTGATAAGTTTCCGGCCTGACCAAGAAAAACAACGTTTTTAAGAATTTTTTTTTTTTATTTCTCAACATAATCTCCTCCAAGGCTG
>NC_046661.1:15319791-15324084 GCF_010883055.1 Belonocnema kinseyi | reverse complement strand
CTATCTAAGGATGGTACTATAGAACGCCACCTCAAGGTAGGCCTAGTGGCGCCATCTCTTGGTCAGGCCGGAAACTTATCAATCCACCCTCGTATTATGTTATGACTATTATACTCTAATATTTTTTCACGCTTTTAATTACACAATCATTTACTATTACACAATCACGACACTGTTTATAATCGCACGCCATGACAATTTTTATTCGCTGCGGGGTTCGAACACTACACTGAAAAAAATGTGCATTAAGTCAAGTAGGCTAATTTACTTGGCTGATTTTACTTACAAGAAGCAAGTATTTTCTTTTCACAAGGGACCGATTTTCTTGAATCAATAAAATAATAGAATTAGGAAAAATATTTTGAACCAAGAATATATTTACTGTAAGCAAAAAACTATTGGGTTAATTTGTTCCATTATACTTATTTGCGTGAACTTTAATAAAATATTGAATTAAGAATATTATATTCTCATGATGAATAACTAAAACTCTAACCAAATGTTTCTTGACACAAATAAATTCATATACTTATTTTGCCTACTATTTTAATTGAAACAATGTTATTGTTCTTGAGACGAGAAAATGAATGTATTCAGCGAAGAAATCATTTCTCTAAAAATAATGCTTAAATATTTTCCTTCAAATAATTATTAATTTGAAACGAATGTCAGATTAACTTCGAAGATACCTATGTTATCAAGGTAGAATAACATAAGGTTTTTTCAACATAAGAACTGTAGACTCGATACAATATACATCGCAAACATACTATGAAAATTAAAATATTGGCCTAAATTAATTTACTTCTTACTGCTTAAGTATCTTATTAAATATAATAATCGATAAGTTGACATCGTATGAATTTGTTCCCCTTCGCCGCTAACAATTATTTTGAGATTCAATAATATTTATAAAATTCAAAACATTGCTGCGATAGTAGCAGTTTGAAAATCACAAAAATAGCAAAATTCATGAAATTTATGAGTAAAAAAAGATTTTTGAAAATATAAAATGATCATGTGTTATTCTACCTTAAACTAAATAATTTTTAGGCAGCAGATTTTTTAATTTAAGAAAGAAATGTGAATCTAGCCGAATTTCAAATTCCTTTATTAGGCACGAATTTTTTTCACAATTTTCAATTTTATATTCTTGCTTGCTTTTTGAAATAGTTAATATCTTGTTTTATATTTTTATGTTATTAATTGGCAATGTAATGCTCCCTGTGTACTGTAGCGCGCATATACTGTTGCTATTTTAAATAATTAAGTATAGATTAAGGTGTTTTTAAAATAAAATTAACAGAATTAAGTTTTTCAGTCCATGAATTCAATGGCCATAGAAAATTTTATTACAAGATGTCATTAATTATAGAACATTTAATGCGGATATTATCAGTACATGTATATTAATAAAGACTTAATTAAATTAAGTTTTTCAGTCAAACCCTTGCAGAAATTTCGAAAGGGCTCTAGTGAGGCCCTGGCTAAATTTTCCTATTTCTAATCGGGATCTAGTAGGGACAACTATTTGGTGCCCCATCTAGGACGTAACGCTGAGGCCATAGGGGCCCTATTCAATTTTCTAGTCAGCTCTAGTAGGGAACGCCTGTCTGCCAACCCGATTAAGGAGAAGGGCCCCTACTAGGCCCCTACTGGGCCTCTATTTGCGATGTAACTAATTGGGATCAATAATATTCTGCATTCACCTTTGATTTAGGAGAATTTTATTCATTATTTCATATTAATGATAATATTATTTTATAATTGCTAGAAGCTCGTATCTTCAGTCCTCCTTCCCAGTCCTTGGCGTTGGGGAAAACATATTATAATCCTGCGAGAAAGACTTTCTCATTGACGTTAAGACCCGTCGAATCTTCTTGTGTATCGGAAATAGCAGTTGAAATTATATAGTACCTTTTCTGTTTACAGATCATACTGCAATACATTAATAATTGAAAAATGATCATTAAGTCTCACCAAGCATGCATTGTGAGCATGCATAATTTCTTGTGATTTGTATCAATAATTGTTATTCATTCATTGTTTACTTACTATAAATGATTTTTCTATCTAATGATTACAAAAACTTGTAAAACATCTTAAACACTGTAATATCTTTTAAAGTTACATTAAAATGATGATATCTGTGAAATTATGTGAAATTGCCCTATGAAACATTTGTAAATCTTTGATATTTTCTAAAATGCTCTGAAAATCTTTTGAAATATTTGGAAATCATTGAAATCTATTAAAAAATCTTTAATTTTGTTAAAATCCTCTGAAATTCCTGGAAAATCGAATTTTTTGTATCCCGTAATATCTACAGAAATTTATTAGAACCTTATGAAGTCTTTTTCTTCAGAAATCCTATGAATCCCACAATTATTGTAAAATTTCTTAAAATCCCTTGAAATGGTGCAAATACCATAAAAATTCCTTAAAACCTTTGAAATTTTTTGTATCCTCTAAAATCATTAATAAAAATGCCTTTAAAAAATTTTAATTTCATGAAATTGTGTTAAACCCCACGAAACTATTTGAAATCCGATAAAATGTTTGTAAATTTTTTGTATTCCTTCAATCTTGTATAATTCATAGAAATTGTTTGGAATGCCAAAAAACCTCTTGAGATTTTTACTATCTTTTAAAATTACTTCAAACCGATTTAAATTTTTGAAATCAGCTAAGACCTCTTGCAATCTCTGCACATTTCTTGGAATTTTTTTGATTCTAAAAAAGATTTTACGTTCTTACAAAAAAAAATATATTAAAAATGTCTATGTCTTCAGAGATCTTACAAAACCGCGTGTGTCTGGTGAACCCGTCCCTTAAAATTCCTGGAAGTGCTTTTGAAACGTGTAAAATATTCTAAAAAAACCTTTTGTGTACTTTAAATCAGTAAAAATCCTTTGAAGCATCTTGTAGTCCGTTGAAATCTTTTAAATCTTTTAAAATTTCGATGTATGAGTTAGCGGATGTAGTTTTAGCAAATCGACGAAAAGGTTTAAATGTATGATTAAAACATTGGTGTCATTTTTCTAAACAGATAGAAAAATATTTTTGTCGTTGAAAAAATTTTTAAAAGTGCATTACTCATATCATTTTCTAATATTATTCTGTAAATTTAGTCATAAAAATTGATTGAAATTATTAGAAAGGAATGAAAGCCGGTGCTGCTTAGCCAGCTCCTATACAAATTTTTATATGGTATATTTTATGCATATAGATATTAATGATTATGAAGTGAAGTGACCAATTATATTTTGACACATTGAAGACATTTCGCAGATAATGTATTAAAAGATTCATTTAGCAAACGGATTAATAATACAACTATGTTAATAGAAATTTCGTTTCGCATATTTGTCAATGACTAACGAAAAAAATTAACCGACAAATTAATAAACTACAGTACTGCACAAAATTCCTGAATAAACATACATTTTTTATGTACAGTTATGTGCACATATTAGAAAATATTAAAGCAAATGCGTCTAAAAATTGCAATATTTTTGGAAAAAATAAAAAACCTAAGAAACATGAGTCACAAAACGTGTGATAAATGAGATCAAATCTGAAAAGAGCACGTGCTACGTGCACAATTTTTAATAATTTATGAATTGGAAATACGAATGAAACTTTCACTTACCTAAGTTTGGTGCTTTAATGAATTAAACAATAAATAGAGCGAACAAAACTTAAGTTCCAAACAAAATCAAAAATATTTCCGAAAATTTGAGGAATTGGTGCCAGCGTGGATCTTAAACATGGATGTCTTGCTAGTGTAATAGCAGAAAAATCTTTCCTAGTATTAGCTTCGTAGCCGGAATGAGGAAAAAGGAACGAATCACTAAACGAAAAAAGTCAATCCGGCGCTTGCGCAGTTCCAATTTCCGAAATAACATGCATCAATTCCTGGATAAATGGTGGCGCCACAATGATCATGTTGTCACAACCCGGGTATCGCGTCCTCTATATATGTCGCGATATTACCGGCCGGACTCGAAAGGTAAACGTGGATCCGTTTAAAAAATTTAAGACCTATGAAGATAGGTGAGTAAAAAAAATAACAGGGTTAAACAGAAAAATAACCACAAGCGTCCACTTTTATCATTTATTTAGAGGAAGGTTATTCTATACAATTAATGTAATGAATTTCGAGTTACAAAATATGAAAAGCTACTCGCCGAAGAGAAAAAAACGACTTCTCTAATCAAAAGCTAGTCTAATTCTGCCCTTCATATCAAGAATCGGTCTCCTCTTTTTTGAGCCTCCGAGGTTCCAGAGCAA
>NC_046661.1:15310832-15319691 GCF_010883055.1 Belonocnema kinseyi | reverse complement strand
CCCATGCATCTCAGAATCCCATTGCTCTTATCTACCCTCGAGTCATGTCTATCCGCACCTACTTGAGATTTTTGAAGCGCCTTGACTCTTGACACTTAGGGTAGCTGCAACGATTTAGTTGACCATAACTGTCTGAACAAGGAAAGAAGGGAATGAGAATTGGTTTCTGTTATATATTTTATTAGTTTTTAAATTACTAAGGGCTTGAATGTACTATGAGACTTTTAAGTGAAACTATCACGGAACTCACCAGAGATCTGAGAAGTTTCTTACTTTATTAGTGTTCCTTCTAAAAAACGATGGGAAATCATTTCAGTTTTCGTTGACGGAATATTTATTTTAGCGTCTTGGTGCCTTCTTTCCTTAGAAAAACTAATTAAATAGCTTTTTTATGACTGACTGAGTGTCAGTTTCTTTAAAGCAACAACCTTTTATTAAAAGAAGTACATTTTCCAGAGACAGATTCTTAAGAGGGATAAAATTTATACTCGTGAACACTTTAGACAAAATACAATATAAATTAAAAATGTTTCTCAGAAAATATGTCTCATCTATAGGAACTATTAAGTAAGGTCTTATGTGCTAACTTACTCTAAGTGCATTCATTTACCCGAGAAAAGAAACAGGCTTTCTGGTTCTTTTCTCTGCTTGTCTCACGCCTGTCTCGTTTTTGCCAATAGAAAGATAAGAGAGTTTGAGAACAATAATAAAAATTGCGAAATATAATTTTAAATTTAGCGATTAGGCCTTTATGGTGAGGCGGTGTTCTTCTTTACCATGCAAAAAGGGTTGAGTTCTACATGATCCCATAACTAGATGAGCGCGGGATACGCGATCATCACAATGTGATAAAGCGTGAACGTTTAAACTTTATAAAAAGATTAGAAATAATAAATGTTTATCTTGAAATTCAGAATAAAATTATAAACCATAACTCAATGAAAATATTTTCTGAGTTAGTCTATAATATCATACCAATAGAGCGAAAGAGGATCCTTTCTAATAGAAAATTTAAAATATTAAAAATGCGGAAAATAAAAAATTTCTAGTTTCAATTTAGAAATAATTTAAAATATTATGTTCCGAAAAGAAAAAAAGTTCAGCATTAAAAATATACTTATTAAATTTTTTCCACTTTAGAAATAAGCTTTAATGCTATATAATAACATACGATTACTTACCAACGTTATACAGAAAAAATCATTGATTTAACTTTGCCTGTAAAAAAGAAGCTGAATATGACAGGGCCCCCATCAGTTTTTTACGGACTAGATATTCTGATAATGGCCCCATCAGAACCCAACTTCAAACGGGGAAAGATGAGGAAATTTCTGCACGGGAAGAATTCATTAAGCATAGAAAATGTCTTGGACCACAAATGGTTAACATTTTGGCAATCACCCATATACTTACGTAATTCTTTTTTATTATGTGAATAATAAAAAAATTAATATATGACAGCATAAAACAAAGTTATAAGCATTAAAAAATGCATAAAAATACATTATTACATTTTCTGGATAATTTAAAAAAATGTTATGCGTTTTTAAAGCAAAACATTTAAGGAAAAAGAATTCAATAACATTTTTTAAAATTTTTATTAAGAATGAATTTTATTTTATAAACGAACAATTTAAAAATTTTTTAATAAAATAATTGAGAATGCAAGGAGGAAGGAAACAAACATTTTTCATCCGACCACTGTGAGACTATCACTTTTAACCTACAAGTTCTTGCACTTAACGTTTCTTTATAGAATTCTTGTTTCTTCTGATTTCTAAGTATTTTATATTTGAAAGAAAAATAAAGTATGGATCACTTGATTAAATAGGTAATATTTAAACTAGCGATCAATTTTTTCTACATGTTTTAAATTATTTTTTAGGAATTGTTATTTTTAATTAAAGGTCAGTGAGATTATTAAAGCGGTTTTCAACTCAAAAGTTCTTTTTTTTACTTTAGATAGTTTTTAAGCGGATTAAATTTTTAAAGAAAAAAGTATTGAGCCCTTTGTAGAATAAGTGAAGTTTAATTAGCTTTTGCATATTTTTAATTTTTGTTTTAGAAAAGCAATTCCATATTTAAATCTTTGTAAAAAAACTTATGGTAAAAAATTGGATAAATTGAAAACTGTGCGGTCTATAAAAATTTTCGCAAAACAGAACATTATTATAACATATAGTTTCCGGTTTAGAAGGTCCAAGAAATAAAAAACACGAGTTTAAATTTGAAAAAACTTGGCGACGTTTCGGACAAAATAAAGTCCCTTATCAACTCTGTTAAAAAACACAAAACTTTATAGTAAAACACAAATTTTCACAAAATTAAGATATAAATAAAATGATTACTATATAAAGATTGCGAGTGAAAACTTTTAATTATCAGCGTGGTATAAAGTTAGAAGGAAAAGTTTAAAACATAAAATAATAAAAGTAAATGGTTATACCTAAACAAAGTTTGGTGAGAATACGTATAAGAGTAACGTAAAATGTAAAAAAATTTGTTAGGTTATCTTTAGTGAGCTGGAGAGGGCACAGCATATCAACAAAAGTAGATCATCCTCTATTTTGTGAGATAAATGATGATGATATATCGACTTTTATGATTTTTGTTGCAAGTATGAACAACAATAAAAGGTCTGTGCAATGGAGAACAGAATTTTTTTTTTAAATTTAGTTGTATTGTATATGAAAAAGTTGTTATGCGTATAGGATACGTGGGTTCGAAAAAATAGAAGTGAGGTTAACGGTAAGAAAAAGTTGTGAAAAAGTCAACAAACGGTTATTTTACCAAAAGTCAAATGAGTGAAAAATTGTTGAAAGTAATGACCTTCTCATTATTAGAAAATTAAGAAATATTAACATTTTTCAATGAGTCAAAATATATATAAAATCTTTCAGAGGTTCTGAGAGTGAACCAGACCGTCCTTTTGTACATCGTAAACTGAAGCTAGTGTTTCTAAAGTCAACTAAAATGTGTTAGTCAATGATGTGTTCTAGAAAGCGCTGAGAATTGCAGTTGTTTGAGAAAATGAAAATAAAATAAAAGAGTCTTTATGAGTATGTTTATTTGGGATTAGTAGATAATTTACGTCTAAGAACATAAAAATTTTATATTTTTTTAAAAATTTTTATATAATAATTAATTGGAAAATTTTTTTTATGAAAATTAAATTATTCTAAAAATTACATAATGAGCTATGGGGGTTAGATAAATTACAATTCTCAAATCTTAAATTAACAGATTTCGTTTCTTTTTTGATAAAAAAATTATTCAATCGTTAAGCGCTTTAAAAATTTTTTTTTTGAGTTAGTATTTTAGGATTAGTAAAATCAAAATCATGTCCAGTCTCAATTCTGTGTCTTTCTAGAGCTGTCATATTATCTAAATTAAAATTTCGGCGTGAATGTTCCTTAATTCTAATATGTAGAGGTCTGCCTGTGTGTCCAACATAAAAACCTTCACAGTTTAAACAATTAAATTTGTAGACCACATTTCTTTTCTGAAAAATGTCTAATCTATCTTTCGGAGAAGTAAACAATTTTGAATTGGATTTGATTGGTCTAAAAATGACTCTAATGTCATTTTGTCGTAAAATAGAAGCAATTTTGTTAGTTATACCAGAAATATATGGAACTATTGTGAAACATTTAGAAATGTGAGATTCATGTTTACCATGTTGATTGTAAATGTTGTTGACACTAATTTTTATTAATCTGTTAATGATATTTAGGGGGTAGCCATTATCAATTAAAGTTTTACGCACTAGTTGAATATTTTGTGGTCTGAAATTATATGAACATAGTTTAATCGCTCTATCTATGAGACCAAAAATCATTCCTTTCTTTTATGACCAAGGATTTTGGGATACAAAATGTAGATATCTACCAGACCAAGTCAATTTGTGATACCAGTTAGTAAGGAGCTTTCCATTACTTGTTCTAGTAATTGAAACATCTAAAAAATTAAGAGTGTAATTCTGTTCAGTTTCATACGTGAATTTAAGGTTTGAGTCGAAAGAATTGAATATTTCTAAAACTTGATCAAATTTAGATTCTGAAATAATCATAAAAATGTCATCTACATATCTTCTATAAAAAGGAACTTAAAAATTCAAGTTTGACAAACAATCAGTTTCAAGAACATTCATGGCGATGTGCGCTACCACAGGCGAGAGTAGAGATCCCACTGCTACTCCTTCCATTTGTTTAAAATTTTTATTGTTAAATTTAAAGTATGTAGATTTTAAACATAACTCGATAGCATTTAGGAATTCATCTATTGGTATGATGGTGTAAGGAGCAATTTCATCCCATTTGTTTTTGATGCATTGTAGAGCGAGATTGATAGGGATAGATGGAAATAAATTTACCACATCAAGAGATACAAAAAATTGTTGATTAGGTACTTTGAAGGATTTTATGTCATTTACAAATTGCCAACTGTCTTTAACACGAAAATCTGATTTCTCTGTGATAACTTTCAAAATGTTAGAAAGAAATTTAGCTAATTTGGAGGTGGGGCTATTTATAGTGGAGACAATTATTCTGAGAGGGTTTACGGATTTGTGAATTTTTGGTAATCCATATGCTTTGGGAATCACAGTAGCATTTGCTTTGAGTCCTTTAGCCACTTATGAAGAGATATATGCTTTACGATCCCATCTGTTAATTAAAATATTGTTGGATTTTTCCGAGGTAGCGGTATATTCGAAATTAACTTCTTTGAATTTGGAATGGCCTGATAAAAGAAACATAATTTTTTCAATGTATTCTGATTTATGTATTTCAACAGTGTTATTGCCTTTGTCAGCTTTGAGAAAAATTAAATCCGGGTTTTCTTCATTAAATTTAATAGTTGGGTTGAAATCTAGATTCTTTTGAAATTTTTGTTTATTTAAGAACGGAGAATTTCAGAAGTTGAGAATAGTTTGAGAGCAATGTACTCTTAACTCATTCTGCTTATCTAAAGGTAAGTTCCACATTCCAAATTCAATAGAAGCTATGAGATCATGTGAAGGAAAATGTTTTCTGTTAAAAGAATTGTATGCAAAACCTGGACCCAAAGAAACAATTTGGATTACTTCTTTAGGTATGTAATAATTAGTTACATTATTAAACCAGGATTCAGGAGTCTCACAATTTACTTTTTGTCCAGAAATTTTTTTCAATTTAAGACGGAAGAATTTGTTAGTTAAGTAAGTTTTATGTTTAAAGAAAAGTTTGTTATATTTGACATTTTCAAAAATTAAGAAGTCACTGAAAATTTTAAAAGGTAAAAGTCTAATAATATTATCATGTAGGAATTTAAGTTGCTGATTAATATCGAATATTTCACAGTGAATATCCCTTATTTTGGTATTTAAAATAATGATTTTGACTGATTTAAAAAGTTTGTCAATTTTAATTCTATTGAAAGGATCATAGAACCTAAGATTATTAAAAATACTATGAGTTTCTAGGTGTGAAGGGATAATACCACATTTTCTACATCTAATGAGAAAAATTCTCTGGTTTTTTAAATTATCGCTAATCTGGATATTAATCGAGAAAAATTTCTTACTAATAAAAATATACGAAGTCCAAAGTGGAATCTTATCCACTGGAAAAAACCTCCATCTTGTTGCAGAGGGAATCCGTTTTGGTATAAATCCATTGTTTCTTCAGTTTCGACCTTTGGTTGATATAACATATAGTATAATTTAATAGCATATTAGTAATAATAGTATTAGTAATAATAATATTAGTATAGCATATTTTTTAAGTTGTTTCAATCACTAGAACAAGTAATGGAAAGCTCCTTACTAACTGGAATCACAAATTGACTTGGTCTGGTAGATATCTACATTTTTTATCCCAACATCCTTGGTCGCAAAAGAAAGCAATGATTTTTGGTCTCATAGATAGAGCGGTTAAACTATCTTCATATAATTTCAGACCACAAAATATTCAACTAGTACGTAAAACTTTAATTGATAATGGCTACCTCTGAATATCATTAACAGATTAATAAAAATTAGGATCAACAACATTTACAATCAACATGGTAAACATGAATCTCACATTTCGAAAGGTTTCACAATAGTTCCATATATCTCTGGTATAACTGACAAAGTTGCTTCTATTTTACGACAAAATGACATTAGAGTCATTTTCAGACCAATCAAATCCAATTCAAAATTGTTTACTTCTCCGAAAGATAGTTTAGACATTTTTCAGAAAAGAAATGTGGTCTACAAATTTAATTGATTAAACTGTGAAGGTTCTTATGTTGGACACACAGGCAGACCTCTACATATTAGAATTAAGGAACATTCACGCCGAAATTTTAATTTAGATAATATGACAGCTCTAGAAAGACACAGAATTGAGACTGGACATGATTTTGATTTTACAAATCCTAAAATACTAGCTCAAAAAAAATTTTTTAAAGCGCTTAACGATTGAATCATTTTTTTATCAAAAAAGAAACGAAATCTGTTAATTTAAGATTTGAGAATTCTAATTTATCTAACCCCCATAGCTAATTATGTAATTTTTAGAATAATTTAATTTTCATAAAAAAAAATTTCTAATTAATTATTATATAAAAATTTTTAAAAAAATTAAAAAATTGTTATGTTCTTAGACGTTAATTATCTACTAATCCCAAATATACATACTGATAAATTCTCCTTTTATTTTATTTTCATATTCTCAAACAACTTCAATTCTCAGCGCTTTCTAGAACACATCATTGACTAACACATTTTAGTTGACTTTAGAAACACTAGCTTAAGTTTACGATGTACAAGAGGACGGTCTGGTTCACTCTCAGAACCTCTAAATGATTTTATATATATTTTGACTCATTGAAAAATGTTAATATTTCTTAATTTTCTAATAATGAGAAGTTCATTACTTTCAACAATTGTTCACTCATTTGACTTTTCGTAAGATAACCGTTTCTTGACTTTTTCACAACTTTTTCTTACTGTTAACCTCACTTCTATTTTTTCGAACCAACGTTTCCTATACGCATAACAACTTTTTTCATATAAAACTAAATTTAAAAAAAAATTCTTTTCCCCATTGCACAGATGTTTTATTGTTGTTCATACTGGCAACAAAAATCATAAAAATCTATATAACATCATCATTTATCTCACAAAATAGAGGATTATCTACTTTTGTTGATATGTTGTGCCCTCTCCAGCTCACTAAAGATAACCTAAAAAATTTTCTACATTTTACGTCACTCTTATACGTATTCTCACCAAACTTTGTTTAGGTATAACCATTTACTTTTATTATTTTATGTTTTAAACTTTTCCTTCTAACTTTATACCACGCTGATAATTAAAAATTTTCACTCTCAATCTTTATGTATTAATCGTTTTATTTATATCTTAATTTTGTGAAAATGTGTGTTTTACAATAAAGTTTTGTGTTTTTTAACAGGCTTGATAAGGGACTATATTTTGTCCGAAACGTCGCCAAGTTTTTTCAAATTTAAACTCGTCCAGAACATTATTTTTTGTCATTGATGTTATTAAAGCATTTTTGCACTTGCAACTTTTCTTGATTATTTATTTCCTTTATGTCGTTTTTAAGCATTTTAAATATTTATAAACAACAAGTATTAAGCCACTTCTTAAATAAGTAAAACTTGCTTCGCTTTTTCATAAATTTTAAATTATTGTTTAAGAAATGTTATTTTGCATTAAAAATTGAGTGAGAAAGTATTATATACAATAAAAGAGTTGGATACATTGAAAACTGCGCATTTTACGGAGAAATTTTGCTTATTGTTTATTACTTTTAGATTATTTATAATATTTTTAAATATATTTAAGGAAAAGTATCGAGCCTTTTTTGAAATAAGTGAAATTCAATTCTAAAGTTTTTCTAAATAAAAAATGATATATTAATGTCTCTCGAAAATTTTCAATTGTTATCAGAAAGATATTCTCTTATAGAATCATTGAGTTCAACAACGTTTTGTTTGAAGACGGTTGAGGCTCACCATACGACTTCGTACGATACTGCCTTTAAATTCATAGCAGAGATTTTGTCATAAAAATCCAAGTGCTTCGTTAGAGAAGTGGTTAGAGCGCGCGGTCAGGGACTCACTAGTACCGGTAGTTTAGGTAGGGTTCGAATCCTCGGCGAGCAGTAGGATTTTTCAAAGCGTCTAGGCGTACGATTTCATGTGTAAGTAACAGTGTGCGCGAATTACGTATTTTCATTATTTCAAAAATGAAGATTATCTGACAATAATTTCTGAAATAATTTTTTTTCGTTGAGAAATAGTGTTCAGTTAAGGCACTAATACTAATGAGGAACTAATACTACATATTCTTTGATTAAGAAAATAAATTTTTGAAGTGTATCAGAAATGATTTTTTGGAAGTAAACCATGTTCTGCATTTGAATAGATCTCTATATGAAGTAACGCAATACAGTTTTAAAATAATAAAATGCGATATTCTATCTAAGAATACATTTTTTCAGATTGAAAAAATGTACGCTTGTTCCAAGCATGCGGTAGCAAGTATTTATTTGAAACACACTCGTATTCTATCGTCCCCACACAGAAAATCGCCGATCCTCTAATGTACACCGAAATCGGTGTTCAATAGAGTTTCAACAAATTTGAGCCACACAGGTTCATTTGGAGAATCTAGGGGAAAAGCATTTAGACACTGTTTCTTCTCAACCAGTGCAACGTGAAGTGTCGTCTACAAACTGTCAGTCACCTGTCAAGATCATTTTGTCGGTCCCATCGATGCAAATAAGTGGTAGTCGGATGGAGCCAAGTCTGGTGAGTAAGCGGGGTGGGGTAGCGGTTGCCAGCTGTACGACTCAACCAATTCCCGAG
>NC_046661.1:15302243-15310732 GCF_010883055.1 Belonocnema kinseyi | reverse complement strand
AGTTTAAAGGTATCTTAGATATCTAATCTTGCAGTGGCTAGTGTCATACATGAAAGATAAGGTAAATACAATTGTATAATAAAAACAGAAATTTGTTTTTCGAGATGAGTAGGGATGTAAATTTGCATGAAACTTTAGCCTGATGAAAAGTTTCATGAAACATTGGGAGTTTCGTGAAACATTGCAATGTTTCAAATAGAGCGGCGGGAAAATTCAAACTGATAAGATAAAAGTCTATTAGGTATTTTCACTTCAATAAACAGCTAACTACACTTCTTGGATTTCTGAAGGGAAAATAAGGTACCAAATGTATGGGATTCAGTTCATTTTTGCCCTATTTTGCTAACATCTTCGTAAAAGGTCATTTTTCTATATAAGTGTAGTTAAAAAATAGTTTTTATTCTTTAATTACTATTTAATAAAATAATAATGATGATGATTAATTACATATATATTACAGCAATAAAGTTTTGTTCCATGCATTTGATCCATTTTTCCCCCCTTAGCTTTTAACAAAGTGAAGTTAGCTGATGGTTGAAATGAAAATACCTAATTGAGGCTTTCATATCCCAACTTTTCCCTGCCGGCTGATTTGATTTATTTTTCCGGTTTGTACTGTGGACTAATGATATCAATGTTGGCACCCTGAGCTACTGCGCTTGCGTTAGGGCTGGCTGCACTTGGCGCGCGATTTAAAATTACTTTAAAACACAATTCTTGTAACTTAAGTAAATAATTATTAAAATATCCACAAGGATATATACAAATTGTGTAACTTTGATTTCAGGGAAAAAAAATACAACATATATATTTTATTAATAACAGTTTATTTTTACTGAATTCTAAAGACCAAGTTATATTTTACAAAACATTTAATTTAAAAAGAAATTTCTTGGAAAAGTGATTGAAAATAATTATTTATAAGTTTTTAATATTTTTTATGTAATTTTCTGGGAATTCATATAATTATATAACCTATAAATACATAAATTATCACGACTGCATTGAACTTATGCTTTCTTTTTTTTACTTCAAGCGTCGTTTTGTCACGTCTCAATCGAAAAGAACAATCTGAAATTTTGCTTTAGAATTATTGAAATATTATCACTATTATATTCTGCAATTAGCTTCTATATATCAAGTTGCTAAAATATCATCTGTTATTTAAAAAAATGTATCTATTAACGAATATTTTGAGAAATATTAGTCAGTCTTTCAAATTCAATGAAAATAAACTGTAATTCATCAAATATATGTGTTATAAATTTTTTTCTTGTCTGAAATCAAAAGTTATATAATTTGTATATATTCTTGTGTATATTTTAATAATTATTTATTTAAATTACAAGGATTGTTTTTCAATGTAATTTTGAATCGCGCTTTAAAGGGTAGACAACCAGCGCTCAGCCCTAACGCACGCATGAATGAAAATTATTATCATTTTATTATTGCATTAAATAGTCTCTAAAAAAGAAAAACTATTTTTCAATTGTACTTATACAGAAAAATTACTTTCTACGAAGATATTAGAAAAATAGAGCAAAAATTAACCGATTCCCATGCATTTGGTCAATTGTTATCTCCTCAGTATTCAACGAAGTGAAGTGAGCTAGTGATTGGAAAGAAAATACCTTATTGTATATGCAGACGCTCATGACTTTTTCTATACATCCCGGCTATAGTTTAAATGTCGACGGGCATGACTAACCTAACTTTTGGAAATTGCATTAGGAAGTTATAATTTTATTCTAAGTGACTGGTAGGCCCTATTAAATGAAAGAAATTTGAAAATTATGTAAATATTGTTTCAATTGGTTTCCTTATTAACAATTATTTAGGCTAATATCGCAAAGCGAATAGTTGCTTTGACAGGTACTCAGGTAACTGACAGCACGGTTCAGAACTCCACAACTCTGCATGAGCCAAAATTCAGTCTCCAAATGATACTTTCCCCTAGATGCCCACATGGGCACTTACGTTCAGAGGAATACATTTGAGACTTAAAAACTCTCTCAAATGATCTTTGGGAGCCCAATGAAATTTTAGCTGCAAAAAACTTAACATCAGCGTTTATCTGTGCATTCGTACCTGCGATTGACTTCAATCAAGTAACATTTACTTGATTCAAGAACCATTTTTTTCAGTGCATAACTTTCGCATTCCTATTTCCTATTGCCTAAAGCCTCTCGGCTAACCTAGCTGGATGTATTACAAAAAAATCTGAAATATAACCGACAGCTACGCACGACTGTCTGCAAATTTCTGTGAACCATTCTATAAAAGGTATTGCTGCGCTTATAATAATATATGTACCTAAATATCTCGAAAACGGGTATTTTTTTACCAAATTCGGCACAGATTATCTTTAACATGTGTACTTTAACATGTGTACCGGAGATGATTATTCAATTTTATATGTTTGGTGTTGCTGGAGATAAATAAACTACTAAAATGCTAAATTTCAAAATTGGGACAGAAAATGAATTTTTTTATTTGTTTGTAATGTTTATTTTAATATCGTAATATCGTTTTAATGTTTGCTTTAAAAACCTACTTTGAATAATCCTTATTATTATTTTAAGAATATTAATAGCAAGATCAATATGGCGGATAACAAAATGTTATAAAATAACAAGGCCAACGCCAACTCAGTCTTTTAAACTCTTCTGTGGCCATCAGATTTTTTAAGCACGAACTATATAAACCAGATAAAGTTTTAAGGATTTGAGGCATCGCTGATTTCAAATTTGCCATTAATTTTGCAAAATCAATTTGTTTAAACAAATTATTGCGTTATTAACTTATTTTTAAAAACAAATACCAGAATCACATTGAATGGCAAAAGCTACATGCGCAATAGTTCTTTTATGTCTTTAATTACGCTTTTTAATAAACAAATTAATAAATATTGAATTTTGTAAATTTAATAAAACTGTTTATGTTTATAAGGAAGACAAAGAAAATGCAAATACAACATCAATTATTTAAGGGGTTTTTGAGTACGTTTAAACCAAACATGCGATTAGTTTTGTAAGAAAAGTTTGCTTAAACAATTTTTTAAAACAAATTATTGCATACAAAACTTTTTTTGTAGAAAAATTGTCAGAATTAGATTCTGTGTCAAAAATTACGTACGACATAGTATTGTAACTAATGGCATATTTATACGCATCGTATAACGTTTGGTATAACATATTCAATTATTTATAAGAGAGATAACAACTCTCCACATTCCACTGGGTTTAGACAGTCATGAATATCATTCATACTTAGGTTTTTGTTTTGTTTTTTACATTTCTGATCATTTCTTTTTTTAATTTTTCTTATTTTTTGCGATTTTTTAATTATTTGTAATTAATTAATTTATTTTTTCTTATATGTTTTTTACACTTCTGAAGTTTAGAGTGTAAGTGCTTCAAATTACTTCGATGCGTTTAAATATCCCATTAGTTTAAATACTATATCATACGTAATTTTTGACATAGAGTCTAATTCTGACATTGCTTATATCATAAATGTTTTTATGCAATAATATGTTTACACAAAATAATTTTGCAAAACTAATCGTATGCTTGTATTAAGCGTACTCTAAAACCTCTTAAGTAACAACAAAATTAGTTAATAACGCAAAAATTTGTTCAAAAAATTGTTTAAACAAATTAATTGTGCAAAAGCAATGGAAAATTTGAAATCAGCGATACCTTAAACTCTTAATACTATATCTGGTTTATATAGTTGGTGGGTAAAAAATCGTATGGTCACAGAAGAGTTTAAAAGACTGAGTTGGCGTGGGCCTTGTTATTTTACAACATTTTGTTATCCGCCATATTGAACTTGCTATTGATATTTTAAAATAACAATAATAATAAGAATTCTTGAAAGTAGGTTTTTAAAACGAACCTTAAAACGATATTATGATATTTAAATGAACGTAACATACAAATCAAAAAATACATTTTTCCGCCGCCATTTTGAAATTTAGCATTTTTATAGTTTATTTATTTCCAGCAACACCAAAAATATCAAATTGAATAATAACCTCGGATTAATCATTGTTTTTTTCACCTAAAAAATGGTATACCTAGAGAGCATATAAAAAACCACGTTTTTTGAGATATTTGGGTCTGCTATTTTGAAAGAAAAGTAACTCTGAAAAAATTTGAGATGAAAGTACATATGTTAAAGATAATCTATGCCAAATTTGGTAAAAATGAAAATACCCGTTTACGAGCTATTTAGGTGGCCTGATTGACATGGAATTGCCGATATATATTATGAAATTTATTATAATTCAAAGGATTCCTACAGACTTTAAAGAATTCAAGAACATTATGTTTAAATACTTTAAAATAATTTTAAATTACGTGAAAATTCTTAAAATCTTTTGATTTTTTTTATAATTGAAAATGCTTTGTAAGATTTTAAATTTCTTGACTCACTTTTTAAACCATATCAAATCCATTGAAATGGCACAAAAACCCATAAAATCACTAAAACCACTAAATACAAAATTACTTGAAATATTTTGAAATTCATTTATATATTTTTTTCTTTTTTAATTAAAAAGAATTTTTAAATCTCGTTATATTATTTTGAAATACATTAAATACTTTCGAACACTTGAACATATTTTGTAATTACAAAATAATACATAAACTCTTTTTAAATGCCTTGAAATTTTTTAAAATCATTTAAAATAATTTGGAATCATTAAAAACTTGTAGAGCCTAACGGGAAAATGAGGAATATGTCAGAATATTCGTAAATATTTAGGGATATTTCGGAATATTTTGGAACATCGAAAATATTTGAGATTATAAAGTATATCAAGAATACCAAGAATATTTAGGAATATTGAAAGAATACGTGTGTAGCCATATTTAGTGTATGTATCAGGCATATTCGAGTGATTAACCACTCGTCATATATGAATAAATTGGTGTAAAAATATCACATTTTGAAGAAACAATCTTTATTAAGTTTTTTTTTTTGAGAAAAGCGGTTTTTAATTTTTTCAGAAAAACCGCTGCCATTTTGTTAATTTTGAACCTTTTTTCAATCTTCCGATGAATTTTCAAAGAAGAAGATTAACGATATTAGAATTCAAGAGAAAATAATTAATGTCTCAGTTAGGCAGAATGTTATAGAGGTTTAAAGAACAAAATTCTGTTGTTTTTTTTTGGAAAACAATGCATAATGTTCAAATTCCCATAACTTTTTAGAAAAATTCTATCTGGAAATCATAAAAATACGTATCGCCTCGTTTCCTCTAAAAAACAGCATATATACACCTCGAGAGATACTGTAATTTGAAGTCCCTGTCTGAGTTAAAATGGATTCTATCCGCCTGCATACTTGGCACGCTTGACGGTGTTTTATAAATACGAAGTGTATACACTGTCGGTACCGGTAATAAAAAAATTGTCCGTATCGGTAACAAGAAAATTGTTGATACCGGTAAAAAAGATTGTCGGTAACTGGAAAAAAATTACCGGTACCGATAATTTTTTTACCGGTTTTTTCAGAAAGCACATTTATAGTAAGGTTAGCGGCAGATCGCACATATTCATGGAATTCATGAAATTCAAGGAATTCGTAAATTCAAGGAATTCCTGCAATTCAAGGAATTCATGCAATTCAATGAATTCGAGGAATATATGCAATTCAATGGATTCAGGGATTTCATACAATTCAATGAATTCGTGGCATTCAAGAAATTCATGCAATTTAAGGAACGTAGTGGCTAGCCTGCCGGCGCCGGCAGCACTGCTAGTTGACGGCGCGGGCAAGATTGCAGGTTGCGTATGTCAAGCATACGAAAGGGACTTTTACACATTTTAGAGTGAGGCCATGTAATTGAGGAGTTATTTTGATATATTTTGGCTTTTGGCGCATTTAATGAAACGTTCTATGTATAAATCACACTTTATTGTCTACCCCTTTTCCAACGTCGCTTGAGGGCGGACAGCACCCCTGTGACTGGTCACAGAAATAACATAAGATCGCACCCCTACCCCTTTTCTAACGCCCTGAAAGGGCTGAAAGGCACCGTAATGACTGGTCAAAGAAATAATGTAAGGTCGCACCTCTACCTCCTTTCCCAATGCCAAGTGGGGCGGGAAGGCACCCCTGTGATACGAAATTGTTATTCTTTGACAAAATTGAAAATCATTATATTTTTGCGTTCCGCTAACTCTTAATCCTTCAATAATAGGGATATCGGTATGAAATTTGTAGTGAACATGTATATAACTTCCGAAAATGGCAGTCATGATGAAATTTAGATTTTTCCCCGAAAATTGTTTATTAATTGATTCCCGACTCAAGACGGAAATTACGTATTGACACTTTCAAACGCTTTCTTTTGCTCACGAATTTTGAAAAAAGTGAAACTTATCGTTACCAAAAATGCAAGGAGGGTTCAAGGAAATTTTTTGGAAGACGGCATGTAATTCTAAATTGTGGTTTGCCAATAACAAATAAATAAAGACCTGACGCTCGACCGATACACGCACGAGCTTGTTCTAAGGATGTGTCTAGCGGAGGCGAAGATCTTGCCTGTTGACACCACGATCAAAACAAAGCACGATTTGTTACCATTTACCTTATATGGAAAATATAGTACAGGAATACAAAGAAGGTTGAGAATATCCTTTGTTCCATTCTTTCTATTTCTCATTTCTTGGAAAGTTTATATTATATCCGGAAATGTGAAAAATTGATCGAATTTTCAATAAGTATTTATCTGGATTAATAATAATTAATCCAGATCATTTATTCTTCGGGATTTTGTAACCAAATGATTCGAAATTGTATTTTGTGAAATTATTATTTTGCCTACATCAACTGGATCTTCGCTTCCGCTAGACACATGCTTAGAGCAAGCTCGCACGTGTATCAGTCGAGCCACAAGTCGTTATTTGATAGTTATTCGTAGACCGCAATTCAGAATTACTTTTCGTTTTTCAAAAAACTTTTAGTAACGATGAGTTTCAGTTTTTTCGAAATTCGTCAGCGAAACAAAGCGTTTAAAAGTTTCAATGCGTAATTTACGACTTGAGTCGAGAATAAATTATTAAAAAATGTTTGGGGGTGAAAATCAATATTTCATCATTACTGTCATTTTTGGAACAGTTTTTTTATATTCCTTACAAATTTCATCCAGATATTCCTATTATTGAAGGAGTTAGAGCGAGCAGAACGCAAAAATATAATGATTTTCAATTTTGTCAAAAAGTAACAATTTCGTGATTATCTCGAAAACTAAAAAAGTTAGAAACTTTTTTCAAAGGACAAAAATATGTGGAATACAATTTCCTATTAAGATATGCTTTATACAAATTTTAAATTCTACTTTACAAAATCAAGAACGAGAATAACCATGAGGCCAACTGAAACCACTGCATTTTGGGC
Organism: Belonocnema kinseyi; assembly: GCF_010883055.1. Lineage (NCBI taxonomy): Eukaryota > Metazoa > Arthropoda > Insecta > Hymenoptera > Cynipidae > Belonocnema > Belonocnema kinseyi. The sequence goes on along the minus strand of NC_046661.1, from coordinate 15,303,319 downwards.
GTGTCCCATTTTGATCGCGGCTCAATTCAGAAAATTCTTTCCATAGAAATTAGCAAAACAAAAAAAGGATGTACTGTGAGCCAGTGGCGTCAAGAAACTCCGTACCTACGAGAGGAACGAGAGGAATTTAGGAGAAAGAAAAAGAAACTCCATTCCTAACGAGAGAAACGAGAGAGAGAGTTATGGAAAACTAGAAAAGAAGAAACTCTGTTCCTACAAGAGGGAGGTGAAAGAGAATACAGGAAAATAATAAAGACAGGAACTCCATTCTTACAAAGAGATCAGAGGGTGAAGAATGAAAATTAGTAGGGAGAGAGCGAGGGAGAACTCCGTTCCTACTAGAGGAATGAGAGAGAGAGTAGAGGGAAAATAGTTTAGAAAGAAAACTCCATTTCCACGTAGAGGAAAGAGAGAATAAGCAGCAGGAAAGAATACAAATTTCAAAAAAATAAATAAATTGAATTTGTTAAAAAGAAAAGTCCTCAAGAACTTACGACTTAACTGGATGAAAAATAAACCAATAGTCAAGTCCTCGCTTTATTTGCGTCACACTTCGATTAATAATTAAATAAAAGTTTAAATGATTTAAGGTGGGTTTTATTTGGAAAAATGATTCTTAACCAGACAAAATATGTCACACAGAATGGTTACGATTCTGTAAAAATTCTCTTTAAAGAATAAATGATTCTCTAAGGTTATCACGTTGACTATAACTACGAGGGTAGTTCAATAAGTCCTTAGAATGACCAACAGATGGCGCGCGAATCGCTCCAAATGATCTGTTTTCAGTCAGCACCACTCCCGACTAGATATATGGTGCAGTCACAGTCCACATCTTCTGAGTTTACGTGTTTTTATAACCAATTGAAAAAAAAATTGTTCGTTAAGAAAAATGGAAAAAAAGCGAGTTCAGAGCGGTTATCAAACATTTTCATTTAAAGAGTTTAACTCCATATGAGATAAAAAATGAATTCGACTCAGTTCATGGCACATCTGCCCCTGCCTTAGCAACGGTTTATAACTGGGCAAATGAATTTAAGCGTGGTCGTACATCAATAAGTGACGAACCACGTTCA
>NC_046661.1:15269669-15302143 GCF_010883055.1 Belonocnema kinseyi | reverse complement strand
CGATTGACCAAGTGTATAGAGCTTCAAGGAGATTATGTTGAAAAATAAAAAAAAATTTACCCAAAAAAATTGTTTTTATACTTCATTCTAAGGACTTATTGAATTACCCTCGTATCACAAACCAGACTTTCATTTGCTTTAACACTCCCTTTTATAAGGAGGTATGCAAACATTCAACTGACTTTCATTGGTCATAACCAAGAGCTTAATTCACACACCTATAAATTTGAACTGATTTAAATTCAAAATTCACATTAATAATATTAGATTGTTAACCTAGAATATTATGAACTTAAAACTGGATGTAGAGAAAATTTCAATAGTGCAGTCGGTACGAAAGTGGAGCCATTTTATACTAATTTAAGTTTAAAACTTTATCAGGTTTCATTTCACATGATTGAAATGGCGCACAGCCGAAGTCTTCATTAGAATTCCAGATATTATACAATTAAGCTATATCCCTTTTATTTTGTGATAAGCAAGCCCAGATAATCGGGCAATACTCATGTACCCGGATACTTGCCAAATAGTTCTGGATTTCAAATGGAAAAAAATTTATCTGAAGTAAAGCTTTAATATTATACGATATTTAAGAGAAAATGAAAAACATTACCTATTTTAAGACTTAAAAAAATATTGCAAAATAGTACAAAACAAAGCAAAAGTGAAAAGCGATGTTAAGGACTCTTTTCAATTGAAATTCCACGCATGATCACAAAAGTAAGTGAGACTTATTTTAATGTGAAAGGAATTTAATACGGTAACTTTTCATTTTTGAAATTGCTTTTAGGTTATAAGCCAAGTTCCTTTAATATGGAATTTTTCGCTTCAGGCGCTTATATGTACTAGTGTTGAAAGTGATGGCTTAGTGATAACACATTTTTCTATAAAAATATTTAGCTGCAAATATCAAACTTGATCACAAAATAATATCATATTTAACTAGACTGTTGATGCGGTATGCTGCCGAATTTAATAAAAGGTTATCTGAAATGTTTGATCAGGTTACCTTTTTTAGGCTATATTCCTGATACCCGGGACTTAACCGAGTACCCCGGTATTACCCAGGTACTCGATTTTAGATGATTACCCGGGCACCTGGGTACCCGATTAATATTCGTGATCTAAGGTACCCGCCTGAATAATCTGGGGACCAGATATTAGCAAAGTCGCAGACCTATGCATAAGCGCTTTTCTAAGCATGAGCTAACTAATCTGTCTCCGTTATTATTTGTTTTTGGATCTTCAAAATACCCAAAACCCCTTTTGTAACCGTAAGTTAGATACCAACCCATCCATTCATATCTCCTAGTAGAATGATTCTTTCACCATGACCACAAATACCTATACTATCATTTAAACTGAGTAGATAGATAGGGGCAGTTCTGGATACAGATTTTCCGTATGAATAGAAAACTTGCGGCTAGAGCGCAGAAGTCTGTAAAATTGGTTTCACTCCTTGTGCTGACTAATAAATCACAGTTTTGAACTATCCACAGTATCGATATTGGAAATCAATACTTAAAAATCATGGGAATGGATATTTTCAGCCCCAAAAATATGGAATAGGAGATGATATGATGTACGATATCGCAATATTAGACTATTTAATACCTGTTACTCCCGGAAGTGAAGTTTTTCACCCCAAAATAATATAATTTATGTATTAAATGTTTATCACAATGGTGCGTCATTGAAAATTTCCAAGATCTGCAACCACCCTCATGCTATTTATAACAATTCTCGGTAAACAAAATTCCATTCTCATTATGTCATCGTCGATCCCTGGAATCGTCACCAATGTGAACTTAATTAATTAAGCGTTCTCCTTTGATATTTGCCGACATGGGCGTTATATTTTATATGATGTTAAACAATTCTCGGTAAACAAAATTCCATTCTGATGACGTCATCATCGATTTCTGGAATCCTTATCCAAGTGAACTAAATTAATTAAACGTTCTCCTTTGGTCTTTGCCGACGGGGGCGTCATATTTCATATAATGTTAAACAATTTCTGGGGTAAACAAAATTCCATTCTGATGACGTCATCGTCGATTCCTGGAATCCTTATCTATGTGAACTAAATTAATTGAACGTTCTCCGTTGATATTTTCCGACAGGGGCGTCATATAATGTTAAACAATTATCGATAAACAAAATTGCATGCTGATGACGTCATCATGATTCCTGCCATATAAACAAGCCATACATAACCTTTAAATAAGTTGAAATCTGTGCAGGGTTTCTACAAGTGTCATCAGTTGATAACAGGACTTACATAACCTCAAATAACTGAAAATCAACACAGTGTTTCTATAAGTGTTCGCTAATTCCATTTAAAGCTGAAAATGGATTTTGAAAAATGTAAAAAAGTTCTACAAATCATGAAGATGGGATATCAACTTATACTCGAGAGGGCGAAAAATAAAAACATCAGGATATTAAACAAAATATTGAGGAAGAACATTCTGCTATCCGTGGGTCAAAAACATGCGATTATGACGTTAATTGGTGATCTAAAGACAGGAAGTAGAAAATTCAAGAAGTTGCTCAAGACAGGAACTGGTATGAATGAAGCTTCGAAGAAACTGTGTGAGAGGATGAGTTGGGAAGATGTAACAAGTGCGTTTCGAACACGAATAAGAACGGGACTTATAACAAATTTAATTCATAAAGATTTAAATACATTTTTAGATGATTGTAAACGCATGTGTATTCCCCGAATTAAGAATGTAATTAATAGTATAGGTAATATCAAAGCTTGCGTTGAATTCGCAGGTATTTTAAAGGCATTAGTATAAATGTGTACGGATTAGAGTCTGCTCAATAAAGTAAAAAACAGGAAATTGTTCCAGTTTTTATAAGCTAGGAAAAATCTAAAAAAGTTACTGTTCACCTTGTTATGATTGAAAATACTAACTTTGATTCAGATGTAGAAGTTTATCATTTTGCTTTGATGAAAAATCTATCTAGACTAGTGAAATCACACAAAACAGAAGCTGATCATTGCACTTACTTCTGTGACAGGTGTTTGTGTCGCTTTAAATTTGAAAAATTTCTTGAAAAACACAGAATTGATTGTGATAATCTGAATAATAATTGCACACTAATACTCCCGACAGAAGAGGATAACATTTTAAAATGTAAAATATATGAATACAAAGAGAGGGTTCAATTTGCAGTAAATGCTGACATAGAGTGTTTGTTAGAGCCAGTTATTAATATGCATGGAAATGCTTATCAGAAACATATACCTACAAGTGTTGCATCACGTGGTTTGTCCTTGAGTTGAAAAAGTTAGCTGAGAAAGTAGATTCTTATTTTAAAAATCCAGTTCCAATGGAACTATTAACATTAAAGTCAGAGTATGATTTTCAAAACGCAAAAGTTTGTCATATTTGCGAACAAGATTTTAACCAAGATGATATTAAAGATCGGGATCATGACCATTTTACAGGTAAATACCGTGGGCCTTCTCATGACAGGTGTAACGTAAATTACCAAGACTCACATGTAATTCTTATAGTATTTCATAATTCATCTGTTTACGACTGTCACTTTTTCATCAAAGAATTGGCTACAAGCTCTGAGGATGATATCTCATTATTACCTATCAGCAAGAAAAAATATATATCCTTTACGAAATGGGTGCAAAATACAAAAATTAAACTCAGATTCATAGACTCTTTTCGATTTATGCCAAGTAGCCTCTCCAAATTAGCATCAAATCTTAGCAACGATGAAAAATTGATTACAAGAAAATATTCAAAAAATGATGATGAATTTGAATTATTAACAAGAAAAGGCGTATTTCCATACGATTATGTTGATAATTGGCAGAAATTAGATGAAGATTGTCTGCCAGCAAAAGAGGAATTTTATTCCAAATTAAATGATGAGGATATTTCAGATGAAGATTATAATCATGCGTGCAAGGTGTGAGAAAAATTTAATTTAAAAGCGTTAGGTGAATATTCGGATTAATACTTGAAAAATGATGTTTTTCTCTTGGCGGACATTTTTGAAAGTTTTAGATGTCGCTGCATTGAAACTTATAATTTCGATCCATTACACTACTATACAGCACCAGGGCTTTTTCAATATCTAAAATCCTAAAATTTTGACATCTAAAATCCCAAAACTAATTACCAATTTGAAATCCAAGACGAATTACGTTCTCCATTATCAAAACTTAAAACAGTATTTAAAATTGGTAATGAAGCTTTTTGAAATTCATCGAGTTTTAGAATTCAAGCAAGAGCCATGGCTAAAAGCCTGTATTGATTTGAATACTGATTTGAGAAGGAAGGCAAAAACTGAATTTGAAACAAAATTATTTAAACTCGTGAACAACTCTGTCTTCGGAAAGACCCTGGAAAACGTAAGGAAGCACAAAGATGTCAGATTAGTGACAAAGTGGGAGGGAAGATGGGGTGTAGAAGCTCTAATTGCCAAACCAAAATTCCATAGCTGCACTATATTTGGTGAGGACATGGTGATCATTGAAATGAGTAAAACCAAAATTAAATCCAATAAGCCCATCTATATAGGCTTCACAGTTCTAGACATATCAAAGATAATGATTTGTGACTTTCATTATAATTACGTGAAGTACACATTCGGTGAAAAGACAAAATTACTCTACAGCGACACAGACAGCTTGATTTACCATACGACAGAACTAAACATTTATGAGCATATTAAAAAAGATTCCGATAAATTTGACACCTCAGGCTATCCGCCAAATAATGTATGCGAAATTGAATTACTAAACAAAAAAGTCTTGGGACTCATGAAGGGTGAAGTAGGGGAGAAAAAGAAAGCCAAAGCGATTAAAGGATCCACTTTGAGGATAATCAATATTTAAAACTTCCCCCTCCATGACAAACAATTAAACGTCGATATACGAAAATACAGATGAAAGCACAAAAAATCTTGAATCTTTTTATTTTCTTCTTTTTGCGAGTGGCGTGACCTCGAAACCCAGCCTTTTCAGCAGCAGTACGTTTTGAGGTGTTATCCCTATGACAGTCTGTTGTCGACTGATGCTCTTGCTCCATGGTACTAAAGTATTATAGCTGAATCCGACCTTTTTATTGAAAACAATACCCATTATCGTAAAGACTTGATGTGCAGTCTGAGTGTTATAATTTCTGCACGAAAAGTAACCAAATGTCCGTCTTGATCAACTATACGGAGCTTATGTGATCTATTGTCTTGATGGCGATCGGCAAGTAAATGATGTGCGATGGGACTGCCACTATATTATATCCTGGCAATGGCTTCCGTTGCTTTATTATGACGTTTTCTTTCTTCAAGCTTTCATTTTGCATCATTTGAATCATTAACAGCTTTAACTATTCCCGCAGCTCCACCAGCTAGCGCACCAGTAGTACTTAGACCGGCAAAGATGGGTATAAGAAAGGGTAGAAGGCTATTCAATTTCTTTAGAACTAGTAAAATTCGACGTTTCTTTACATTTCTTTTTCCACCAGTTTTTTTTACAGCTGCACGTGCACTTCTGAGAGCAGATTTGATAACAGTTTATGCATCATTACCTGGTATAATTGCTTTTTTTCAGCTGCTGTAACTATTTTTTTGAGTGTGGTGGCAGAACTTTTATTTTTGAGACCCATACCAAATTTTGATTTAATATTCATTGCATTAGTTATTCCCCAAGCAGCGGCCTTTTCACCCAAGTCTGCGTTCTGAGCAAGGACACGTTTCCAAGCTTTTTCAGCTAGTACACTGTCAGCTGAGTTTCTAGCCTCTATATTTTCTCTATTTTGTGATTAGGCTATATCGTGCTCCTTACAAGCAGCGTTAAGAGGATTGATTCCAGGATCACCTCGCGCAATTCGTTTTGCCAATGGTGGTGCCTGGTGCACAGTACTGGTGTCCAGGAATATGTTACTTTACAGGAAGATTATTAATAATTTTATTCAACAGACCTTTGCCACGTCTTGCCTCTTTCGAGGATCGCCTACGTCTGACTGTAGGTTTGTCACCGTGAACGATCATTTCTGTTTAAGAGATACTTTCAGACTAAAGACTGAACCTACATAAACCTGACATGTATAGTTTTTCACTCAGTCAATCCCAAATGGGTTGAGATCTCAATCCCAAATGGATTGAGATTTGAAAATGTGTATGCTTACTCTAAATCTTTAAATCAACTAAAATACAAATTTTTAGAAAAAGTGCTGAACTCAGTAGCTGGTGTTGAGTACTATACTTTCAATGAGCATGATGATGTTCTAATACCAAATGAAGCTAATTCAAATTTAGTATTTGGATTGACTGTTTCTATTTGAGTCAGACATATGCTCGTATTCCGAAATATCTTATACGTGATAATGTTAATTTGCTTGTATTATTTAAACAAGATGAGATGAATCTGAAGCATATATATGATGATCATGTGAATAGTGACATGCCTTATTCACAATTTAAAAAGATGTGTTTAGCTTGCTGGTATGATGATAAGAATGGATTTGTTGTAATTGATAAGGATAGAAATCTGAATCAAGGTAGATATATAGAAAAGGTTTTGACTGTTTTTTAATCTGGAAATGCAATAAATATGTATGTAATGACTACATAGAGGCAGTTACACTTTGAACACTACGGTATTAACATGTCTACACGTGAGGAGGGCTTTCATAAGCAAAAACATATTTTGCATGAAATTGCTAAAGCTAGTGAAGCGATTCGACAATAGCATAGATTACTAAAGTTGGGTAAAGAAACCGTTGATCAGACATTAAATGATACCTTTAAGCCCATCATTACACCACTTGAGAAAATAGTTATTGGTTTTAAAACTGTTAAAAGAATTGATCCAATCGGCAATAAAGCCAAGAATAAAATGAAAAATTAAATCAAGAGTGAATCTGAAGAAGAATTTCAGCAAGATTTTCAAAATGATGGTGAAGAGCAAAATGATCAAGATGATGATGAAACTTCATTCTTGCCAGCAGACGAGTCTGAGGCTTCAGAGGATTTAGAAACACCAGTTTCCTTTCCATGAAATGATATAGCAATTGATTATCCTCAAAAGTTGGGGGAAGAAGGAGAGATATAGATAATGTTTATGGTGTACGAAAATTATCGAAAGACAGACTAATGATTGGAGATTGTTCGATCAGTTTCAATAAAAATCTTATTAATGTAGGCACTGTAAGCTATCCAAAGACTGTGAGGTTGCTTGAAATTTTGTTTAAAAAGATACCAAATAGTACTATTATAAATAATGAAGACCTTGAAAATTCTAAAAATATTGCAATTTCAACAAATTTGCATCAAAAACATTACATAATTGATGGGGATTTTCGTGATAATAAATCTTTCAAATCTACAAATTTTATTTAAAAAAACTAATTTCCCTTTCACCTTTGAAAACTAACAATGAACAAATTGAAAAGCGCTCTTCAGCGGGTTACGGTTTAATTCTAAAATATATGGTTGGTACAGAGGCTAATAAATTAGACTACATATATTGTGATGATCCAAACGAATTAGTTGATAGATTGCGTTTACTGTTAGCATCTCAAGTAGCGGGAAATCCAAGTCACACAAATGAAATTATGTCAATTATTGAAGAATTAAGAAAGCCAGGAATTCTTTATCAATTAATTTAAACAAATTAATTGATCTATTTATTATTGATAATTAATATTTATTAATCGATTTGACGACATCTTGGTCATTTGCAAAATGAGTATCGATGTGTTCGGACGTCATATTAAGCGAGCTAAGATGGCAAGTGAAGGTCCACCAGGAGTTGGATTCAAATTCACCACCGACGGGCATTATGATATCGGAAAAAAAGCTGTGCAATGTAGCTGATGCAAAAGATTTAGATGATGCAGTAAATTCAAATATGATGCAACATGTGTTACAGCAAGAAATTCAGACTCTCCATGATGTCATAGCTTCCTTGCGAACTGAAGTTGTTAACAATAACATGATGATTGAAACTCTAGAAACTTTCTCATATAAAAGTTTAAATATTTTGAAAGTTGATGTGGATTCCATTCAAGAACTGGCGCATCGCAATTCAGAGCTCATTTCTCAGTTGGATGCCAAGCTGAATACCTTAAAAAACGAATAACGAAAAGCTGCAACTAGTGAAGGAGCTACATAGGCCTGCTAGAAGAAACTATCAACGTCGACACTTTGATATCCGTAGCATCGATGAAACTTGGCAAGTGGATCTTTTTTAAATTTAACCTTATATAAAAGAGAAGAAAGGATACAAGTACATTTTGACTGTAATTGATATATTTTCCAAATTTGCTTGGGTTATTCCAGCTAAATCCCAGAAGGGTGAAGATGTAGCTGCAGCTATGAAATCTATACTTGACAAAAGACGCATACCGAAAAATTTACATGTTGATAGAGGCAAATAATTTTACAACTTACATTTTGAAAATCTTATGAAGCGATACAAGATAAATTTGTACTCGACGTTTAGCAATTTAAAAGCATTTATTTGCGAGCGATTTAATCGTGCTTTAAAGAATAAAGTGCGAATGCAATTTAGCTTACAGGGGAATTATAAATGTATAGATATTTTGAAAGGTTTAGTTTTGTCTTACAACGATACAAGGCATCAGACTACTCGAATGAAACCAAAAGATGTTACTGATGAAAATGAGAAAAAATTTTTGTTTGATGTATACAAAAATTACAGTGTAAAACATGCAGTTGAAAAAGCGAAATTTAAAGATAGAGATAAAATGCGTATAAGTAAATTTAAGCATGTTTTTGAGAAAGGCTACACACCGAATTGGACAACTGAAATATTTACCGTAACCCATGTTAAGAATACTAAACCAGTGACATATATGCTTAAAGATTATTAAGGTAAACGCATTGCAGGTAGTTTTGATGAACAAGAACTAGGTAAAGTTAGACATCCAGACATTTATCTGGTTGAAAAAAAGTAATGAAAAAGTGAGGAAATAAGCTATTTGTAAAATGGTTAGGTTTCGATGACTCACACAATAGTTGGGTAGATAAGTCTAGCTTGTAATTATCTTTTGTATTAATTTTAAGTTTTTTTCTGAATCAAGTTGATTATTTTCGGGTATATATGTCTTTTTACTTACACATCTACATGCCCTTAATCTAGTAAATGAAAAAAGGCGAATTTAGTTTAAATTATATTTTTATTTAGATATTTTTTACAAACAAAATACATGACATTTTTAATTTATAAAGCTACCATTCACGCATCGGAGTTGTGGTGTTTTCTCAATCACCCCTTCACATACATTCTGACTATAAAAAGTCACCATTTCAAGAAATAGAATTTCAAATCGCAAAAGTAGCAAATATAAATTTTTTCATTGCCATACTCTTTAAACTCGTATAGTTTTTTGGTATATAAGATTTTACACTTTTCACAGATGGTGATTTCACGTTACGCCAGACACTTTCAACGATAGTTTCAATAATGATATCTTTTGTACGTTGAAACGGCATAACACTGAGATCCAGGAGATACCGGTCGATACAAGGGCTGACTTCCTGAAGAACAGCAAACGTTGTTTCTTGCAGTACAAATGTATAATATTTTTGCTTTTCTTGAATTTTCTCCAAAGCCACTATATACTTTCCAAAAGTTTTAGTCATGTGTATATGGAAATTTCCACATTCGCTGAATTGTTGCTTCTCTTGGCCATCAAAGAAAAGTGTCATGAGATTAAAGTAACTTTTAAATAATTTCCACTCTTCAAGATTTAGGATTATACTTGCATGAGGATAACTGACCTGAAGTTTCACTGCTGAGGCGAGCTTTCCGTCTTTTTTAAATTCAGCACCAACAATAATTTGTTTCGTGAATGATGAATTCAGGTTGTATGTGGTTGCATGTAGCATTTGATTTTGTGGTGTATAAGGCATGATGAATATCACACCGAAGCTTGTCACTGACTGAGCGATATTTGAAAAACTGCACACACTTATCCATTTGTCTCCGAAAATTCAATGGAGTTGAAACGTCCACCCAAATATACCATTTCAAGATGCTGATCTTCACAGGCTTTCTTCATTTGCATAAACAGATTTTCATCCTCTTCAAACAGTTTTGCCATTCTTTGAGGTAGGAAAGCGGTGAATTTGTTTTCTATGATTACAAGCGTTCTCGTTACATATTTTGTTTTAGCCTCTTTAATGTCCATTGTTTCATATCCCTTGTTAACTTCTAGGTCTGTCAGCTTCTTTGTTGGAAGAAAATCTTCACTGCGAGCGGTTTTGTTTAATTTTAGGAAATCCATTCTTTTTTCTTCACCTTCACTGCTTGTTATCTTCAAGATTCACACTTTTAAATTTCCTAGTCAGAGTTTGTATATCGGTTCGCACTTGAATGGCTTGCTTTAGCGCTTGAATGTTCTTTAGGAGCACGTTCAAACGACTGTTTAGCTCTTGTTGCTTTTCTTCTTCACAATCTGGCATCTGACAACAAACTGAAGAACTGACTTCCTCTTATAGACGCTTACCCCCTCTATCAAATTTCTGTAGCCTTTTCGCAGTATTTCACCATATAATGCAATAATTAACATGAGAGTGAAAACATAATACGTATTTAAACGTTTACTCAATTTAGTTCACAAAGATAAGAATTTCAGGAATCATGATGGCGTCATCAGAATAGAATTTTGTTTATCAAGAATTATTTAACATTATATGAAATATGACGCACCTGTCAGCAAATATTGAAGGAGAACGTTTAATTAATTTAGTTCACATAGATTAGGATTCAAGGAATCGACGATGACGTCATCAGAATGTAATTTTGTTTACCCCAGAAATTGTTTAACATTATATGAAATATGACGCCCCTGTCGGCAAATATCAACGGAGAACGTTTAATTAATTTAGTTCACATAGATAAGGATTCCAGGAATCGATGATGACGTCATCAGCATGGAATTTTGTTTACCCCAGAAATTGTAAGACATAATAAAATTGAACCAAATGTATTACCCCTATTAATCTATAAAATATTTTGCATGATTCATGAGCGTATACAAATGGGATAAATTAATATATTTTAAAATTGAGCTGGAAATAGATACAAAAACCACTAATTTCCGAAATATAAAAATGCCGAATTGAAAAATTCCTGAATAATAAATTTTACTACAGTTTATAATATGACCCTATTTCAAAATTCCAGAAGAAAAAAATTCCCGACAGAAAATTACCGAATTATAAAATGACTGAACCAGAAAATTTCAGAATTTAAAGAATGAACCAAATTTGTTTGTAGAATATTAATTTTTTTTAATGGAATAAACAAATACTTTTATCAGAGAAATTTCTCTAATATATACAACTCTATAAATTAATTTAAAAAATCAAATAACAATAATTAAAAAATAATTAATAATAATTAATTTATATAATTCAGGAATTTCATAATTGGGAAATTTTTAACGGGGATTTTATTATTCGGGAATTGTACAGTGTCGGGAATTTTGTTTTTCGGAATTTTTCAGTCTTCCCGTTTGGCAGTATAAATTAAAGTATTAAAAATATATACAAACACTGAACATCTGCAGAAAATGTGCAAAAATTTTGATAAGCATTGCTAATCAATTGAATTTTGAAACAAAGTATTTTTAAAGTTCTAGTTTTTATAAAGAATTGGAGTCATAAAACAAAATAAAAAAGAACAGTCTTTCATCAATAAAATATAATAATTAGGGTAGTATTATTAAAATTAATTAAACTAAATATTAACATAAAATAATAGGCAGAAATAAAAAACACTAATAATTATGTAAGAATTCATTTTAAAAAAATATACTATTCATTTTATACAAGCCATTATTGAAATAAATGGAGCATATTATACTATTTAGCTTGAAACGAAGCAAAATATAAACTTTGCAAGTTTTTTTGTTAAATTATCTAACATTGTCTATTTTTATTCAGTAATTTCTTTCTACTATAATTAATTTGGTTCCAATATTTAATGTAGGTTATTGTTATAGAAAAATTAACTTACATTTATTAATTTACTATTTAACTCTCATTTACCTAAAAAGGATGGTTTATATCCACAAGTTTTGACTATAATTGAATTCTTTTTTAATTATACATTGAAGTTATTAAACCTTCTTACACTTCTATTTAAAAAAGAGAAGAGTGTTTAAAAATTACCGAGATGAAAGCTTTTAAAAATTTAATTTCATGAGAAAAAATGTCGAACACAAAACACCTTAAAAATTTGAAAAGTATATATTTTTTTAAATTGAATAAATTTGAATTATCTAAGTACGTTCAAAAATTTACTTATTATTCTTAATATATTTGTGAGCGATAATCGTCGCAAAAACATTATATTCGTAACGTTTTTCGGCAACAAGAGCAATAAATTACAATAAATTACGATTATGCAAATAAATGAATCGAAAAGTGCCTGGATAATAGTTATTTCCCAATTTGACATACTTACAATTCGAAAATAGAAAAAATAAAAAAAGTCGTTAAATAAAAAATTTGGACCAGCGATAGCCTGGTCGATGGATAGGCCCTTTACCACTGGGCCAGTAACACAGGCTGGAAAGATCAGCGTGTGACTCGGTAGACATTGGGAGCCCCGGCGACCGTGATTTTCATACGCTAATAATTTTTGAACAAGGGCACTCATACAAAGAAGCCGGGACACGCGTCTAATTGATAAAAAGAGATATTTCGGGTACCAATCGTGTACAAAACTTAGTTTTATACACGATTAGGACGAGAAACACATTCAGATTCTCTTGGGACAAGTTTAATATTACTTTTTTAAATTTATTTCTTATGTTTGTCTTTTTTTATGTTTATGGAAAATCGACGAGGTACATGGAGGGAGTTTTTAAAGCAATCATATTTTTCTTATACACCTGATGGTAAAGAGTGGTTTTTCTAAAGGACAACAGCAACAGGGAGAGGGCTGGCGATGCCAACATGTCATCAGGTAGTCGTGGGTGCAATAATATGTTATTGCACAACGTGGGTGAAGCGAGGATGTGATTCCCGCCTGCAAAATACCCGCAACTGTAAATACTAAACATGGCGGTAAAAGCGCAGCCCATTGGTCAACGCAGTCAGCAGATACTCTCAGCCGACAGATTTGGAAAAGCGCGGTCGGAACTTCCAGCACCCTATAAGTGAGCGCGCGTATACTGTGGGTAAAATTTCTTTAAGGCGCGAATTGACACGGTTAACGCGGCAATGTCACCAGAACGTGGTATTTTCCGGCCCCCACCACTCTCCCATCGGGAGCGACACATTCAAACGTAGCGTATCGGTGAGTCGGCTTTGTTAAATGATCCGAAGCCCAGCCTTGTGTAAAGCCGAAAATGCACGAGCAAGAACCCGAGCTCTTCCGAATTAAATTCTGCGAAGACCAGCTTCGTGTAAAGCTGAAAATGCACGAGCAGGAACCCGAGCTCTCTCAACTTCACGGATGACGATCTAGCTACTTCCTCAAATTTATTCAGGTTTTGAAATCACGAGTTACCTTAGAACCATTAGGCTTATTGCGATGAGGCAAATATAATTGACTTTATGTAAATAGATATAGGAGACAAGACTTCTGGGTGTCAAATATTTCAAATATAGTGCTGAATTCCTTGAGTCATATTGTTTGTAAACAATAGATTTTTAACAAATAAAAAACAAATTTTCGACAAAACAGTTAAATTTTCAACCGAAGAAATTACTTTTAAAAATACATATTTTATACATTCCAGCCTCGCACTCTGGAAGAGTATCGGTGGCCCATGCGGTGAACACTAGCCTAGCAAGGGAGTTGTTCATCTCCGGATAGTCGTGGGACCGGTACCTCTAGAGAAAAAGGTGTTTTCTCTAAGTGCTTAAGGCTGTTGCTCTTGGTGGTTTGGAACCCACCTTAAACTGTAGGTCCCCCTTCCACCACCAAGTAAGTGTGTGGAGGGTGTGTAAAGGAATAGAGAAGGTGTAAGAAAAATGTAAACCCTTAGGGGACACATTAGAAGCTTCCCACAAAATAAATTAGTTTTTATCTAAAACAAATGAATTTTTAAAGGAGAATAATTCTCCAACAAAGAAGAAAAATTTATGACTAAAAAGAAAATTTTTCAAGAAAAAAAAGTGTCAACAAAATTTTTCATTTTTCATCTATAGAAACGAATTTTAAACTAAAAAAATAAGTATTCGATCAAAAATGGATTAGTTAAATGTTCAGAAAAAATAAAATTTTCAACGAAAGAAATTCATTTTCAACTAAAATTATGTTTCAACGAAAAATTGAATAGATAAATTTTCAGTTGAAAAACAATTATCTTCCCCAAAAAATCAAAGTTTCAACAAAATATTTAAATTTCCAAGCAAAAAATTAAATTTTCAAACAAATAATTTAATTTTCAAACCAATAACTTTTTACCGAAAACAGAAATTCAAAATTTTCAAAATCAATTTTAAAACAACAAAAATTTTTGTTTACAAAATAGATAAATTTTCCACGAAAAACGGTTACATTATCAGGTTAAAAAATCAATTTACAACTTACAATTTTTTAGCAAGATAGTTTAATTTCCAAAAAAATAGATGTACCATTTTATAACTCTTTTATACCAAAATAAAATAAGTTTCATCAAAAAATTCATTTTCATCCAAAGAAATGAATTCTTGCTCAAAATAGATGAATTTTTAAACAAGAAGAATAATTTTCTACCAAAAAACAAGAATTTTCAACTGAAAAGTGTGAAAACAAAAAAAACGCACAATCGAATTTACAACAGAATAGTTCGATTTTTAAATGTATAGTTAGATTTTCATTTAAAGAATTATTTTTGAACTAAAAATGGAATGGAATGAATTCTGAGAAATAATTTTAAAAAAAGATCACAATTTTAAAAAATATTTCGTAATTTTGCCATATTACATAATTTTAGAAAAAATAAGGAATTTAATTCTAATTAAGCCTTCTTGTGCAATTTTGTTGCACCATTTTTTGTTATGCTTATGTTAGTTTGTAAAATTTGCTTTCAAATTTTATTAAGTTTACGAGATATTCAGAAATTTTGAAAAAATAATTAAAACTTGCAAAAAAATCAGGAAAAATTTTGACTAATTCTTAAAAATTAGAAGACTAGAAGGTCTAAAAATATTAGAAAAAATAATTATTTTTCTAATAATCGTTTGAAAATTTGTAATATTTTTTTAATTACAAAAATGTACTTTAAAAAAAATTCAAAAAGATTTTGTAACACATCAAACGATTTCATAAAATTTAAAAGAAGAGTGAAGAAGATTTTAAAGCAAAATGTTTCAATTTGATAAGATTAAAAAGTTTTAAAAAACGTAAATAATCCAGTAAATTCAAGAAATGTTTAGAAGAATGGAAGAGATTCAAATCTAATTTTAAACTTAAATTTTTCAGAAATGTAGATTTTCAAAGATTTCAAGGAGATAAAATTATGTTTCTTAAAATTCCTGTGAAAATTTTAGAAGATTATATAAGTCAAGTTTTTTAAATCTTAGATGCTTTCTAAAAATTTTAAGAAAAATGTAGTAAGTTAAAAATATTTTTTTGGAATTTATTTTGTTTTAAACGTATCAGAAATATTTAAAAACTTGAACAAATTTATCCAAATTTATCAATTAAATTTTAAGAAACTATGCTTATTCTCCTGAAACCCTATCGAGATTCTTTTAAAGTTCCTAAAGTTTATCTTGGGTTTCTAAAACACTTCTAAAGTTTCAATTTTTTGAATCTCATCAAGTCTACTAAATGCTTCCCGAATTCACTTGATTATTTACATTTTTTAAACTTTTTAATCTTATCAAATTAAAGCATTTTGCTTTAAAATCTTCTACACTCTTCTTTTAAATTTTAGAAAATCGTTTGATGTGTTCGAAGATCTGCGTGAATTTTTTTAAAGTACATTTTTCTAAATAAAAAATTACTTAAAACTTTCAAACGATTATTAGGAAAATAATTCTGTTTTTCTAATCATGTCAGACTTTCCAATTTCTAATCTTTAAAAATTATTCAAATTTTTCCTGATTTTTTTTTTAATTCTGCAAAATAAAAAAAAGATGCCTTTAAAGTTTTTCAGATGCTTTGAGAATATTTGAAATTATTTGCAATGTTTTAAAATGCTTGAAAATAATATTTTCAAATTAGTTATTGGAAATTAAAAATTATGTTAATTATTCCTTTAAAAAACTTTACAAGTTTTAATTATATTCGAATGGTTTCAAAATTTTTGAATATCTCTGAAACTTACTCAAATTTGAAAGAATTATGTTCCCTAATTTTTCTTAAGTTAAGTAATATGGAAAAATTATAACATTTTGCTTCAAAAGATTTTACGTACTTTTTAGACATTTTAGGAAATAATAAAAAAAATTTGTAATCTTTTTTCAATTTCTGTCAGAATTTGATTCCAAAACAATTATTTGCATTTTTTCCTAAGGAGTTTCTTTCATTATCTTTCATTTTCTGAAATTCCTTCGTTTATCGACTTTTATTATTATTTTTTCATTTTACATATATATCTATTATATCTCATAAAAATTTAATTCAACAAATTTGATGTGTAATTACAATAATTTTTTTAAAAATCTCATTCAACTTATTCCAAGTTATCTTTTTTGAATTTGAAAAATGTATGTAAATACTTATTCTGATTCGAAATAATTGAACCTTTTGCGATTAAAGTCGGGGATTCTGCTTGAGAAGAAATGTGCTGAAAGCATAATTTAAAAAAAAATCATTCGAATTTTAATTTTAAAGACTGATAATTGCACAAAATTTCCAGGCGCATCTTTCTTATTCTTCTTCAAGAATTTTTAGGTTTTTCAGTTTTTTAAATCAGTTTATCCTCCTTTTCAAAATAAAAAATCATTAAAAATGTTCACACGATAATTAGGAAAATGATTTTTTTTTATCTTGTCAGGTCTTCTAATCTTTAAAATGTTTTGAATGTTGGGAAATGCTTTAAAATAATCTCCTGAAATTAATTTTTCGAAACAAAAAATTATGTTAATTATTTCTAGGAACTTAAAATCATTTCCTTCCTTTTGGTGAAAACTTACAAAGTTCTTGAAAAATCTTTACAAGTTTTGATTATATTTGAATCCTTTCAAAATTTCTGAATATCTCTTAAACTTACTGAAATTTCAATGTAGATTTTTAAAGCAACATATCGTTTAAAAAATTGTGTAACAAAATTGCACAAGAAGGCCTAATAAGAATTATGTTTCTTAATTCAAGATGTGAAATAGTTGAGTCATAATCTTTTAAATTTTTCCCAGGAATTTTAAGAAAAATAGTTTCACCTCCTTGAAATCTTTCGGAATTCCTTTAAAGTTTCTAAAGTCTTCTTTTAAATTTTAGAAAATCCTTTCACATGTTTGAAAACCTTTTTTAATATTCTCATGAAGTACGTTTTTTTCAATAAAAAGTAATTAAAAATGTTCCTACCAATCTTGAAAAAATTCTGTTTCTAATGTTGTCGGGCCTTCTAAGCCTTCTAATCATTAAAAACTATTTAAATTTTTTCTGATTTTCTTTGAAATTCGGCAAAATGAAAAAGATTGCCTTAAAATCTTCAAATGCTTGATTGATTATTTAAAACATAGTTTGAAATGTATTGGAATTTTTTAAAATCAATTTTTGAAATAAAAAATTATATTAATTATTCGTAGCAACCTAAAAGAATTTTTTTTTCATTTTCGTGAAACCTTAAAAAATACTTAAAAAATTTTAATTATTTCCCAATCGTTTCAAAATTCCTGAATATCTCTTAAACTTACGAAAATTTGAAAGCACAATTTTTAGACCAAAATAAATTTTTTTTAAATGTGCAACAAAATTGCGCAAGGAGGCTTGATAATAATTAATTTCCTTATTTTTTCTAAAATTATAAAACATAGCAAAATTGCCTGAACTTTTATTCTCTTGACACCCTGCAAAATTCAGTTTACTTAAAAATTCCTCCAAATAGCCAGTTAGCTACCAAAAACGAATCGTGAAGTCGGGGCGGCTCGGGCTCGTACATTTTCGGCTCTACAGGAGGCTGGCCTACGCAACATGTAGCAGAGCCGACTCACCGAGACGCTACGTT
This sequence comes from Belonocnema kinseyi, assembly GCF_010883055.1. Classification (NCBI taxonomy): domain Eukaryota; kingdom Metazoa; phylum Arthropoda; class Insecta; order Hymenoptera; family Cynipidae; genus Belonocnema; species Belonocnema kinseyi. The sequence continues at coordinate 15,284,027 of NC_046661.1, read as the reverse complement.
TGAATGTGTTGCTCTCAGATGGGAGAGTGGTGGGGGCCGAAAAATCCCACGTTCTGGAGACACTGTAACGCGGTGCATAAGCAATAAACGGGCCGTCTGCGCAACCCTTCCTTGTATGGTTGGAGCTTAACGGTGAAAAGATTAAAGATAGTTACTCATTCTGTGTCAGACCTCCGTGGTACTGTTTGGTTTTCCTTGGCTCCGTTTTTGAGAAATAGTTTTGTACCTATCGGTGGAGTAAAGTTGTACGGCCGAATTCGAAGATTTTAACTATTGTTGGTGGACAAAACCAAATGTTGTACGGCTGAGTCCGAGATTTGTAGTGGATAAATAAAGGTCCTGGAGGTGTAGTCTGGCTGTCCAGACGACGCCAGTTTTTTTGCTACGGTGTTAAAAGGTAAGATGGCTTTGCCCTACGTCTAATATTAGGTAATTAATATGTAAAAGTATTTGAATTCGCCTCATAGCGGGCGAACGCAAAAAATGTTTGGTAAAAATAAAGGCATGGCGATTATTACTCGGTCAACGTAAATGTCATGAAAGCGTAGTACTTGTTTTGGGTTGGAATCTCGTCTTGTGTATTGCGATTTAAGTGTACGGTTGACGGACGCTAATTTAAATATTTTGGAGTGTTTTTTTTTCAAATATTCTCTTTGCTCCAAGAGTTTTGTCGAGCCGGATTTGAGGTTAAAGAGAATATGTTTTTTTTTTTAAGGTTAAAAATATTACATTCAGAAATATATCTCAGCATAGTTTGTGTTCCGTTATCTTGACTTGGGCGACGATAATTTCCTTGTTTTTGCATGATTAAGATTTACAGGTCATCGCCCACGCCACTCTACCATCTATTTTTTTTACAGCCAAGCCGGTCATCCCTAGAACTTAAATTATTATTGTTTACTTGAGCTAATTTATTCGTCGATGAATATTCTCTCAGGACCGTTTGGTGTGTGGGAAAATATTCGTTATAAGTGGTGCCCAACCGTCGTATGGACGAAAAGAAAGTTTTGGAGGGATTTCTCTTTCAAAGCGATTTTATTTGATCAATGTGCATGAATTACTTTAAAAAGTTTGGTGGTTGATTTTTTTTTAGAATTTATTTTAACCTGTATATTTACACCTACTATTTATATGATGAATTTTATGTTTTTATACAATGTGTTTGTATTTTGTATAATGATAGTAGGAGAAAATTTATTTAATTTTTTTTTATTAATAATAACCTGAACTGTTTTATTTTCTCTGAAAAATGTGTATATTATTTTCATTGTGCGGAATGAATTTTCACGGTTTTGGTGCGGTTTGAGAGCGTCCTACGGTAAATGTCCGTAAGAGTAATTTTTCCGTCTTGCGGAATGTGACAGGAGAGCGGATCGAGAAATTCGTCGTCTCCCGAAGCGGTATTTAAGAAACTTCGCTGTCGAATTCGTTCCGGGAACTTTTCCAAACATTATTTAAATGTTCTGTTTTTTTGCTCCCTCGGTGTTAGGTCGGATAGTGAATTGTGGTGTTCTCTTGAGTTATGTGTATAATTTTTTGTTTGTTGTTAACAGGTGAAGGTACATTTACGAATCTGCGGGAAGTTGAGCGAAGATTCGGTGGTCGATATCGTGTAGCGGATGTAATGTGTTTTTTATCAACGGAAATCTTACGCAGTTTTGTTTTTCTCGTTATAATTTGCAAACCAGGCTGATTTAATTTTTGTTTTAAAAAGGGGGGGGGGGTCTAGAGTAAATTGTAAATTGAAAACATCTGCAAAATTTATTATTATTTTTTCCCCTCATTTCAACTTCTAAATCAATAAATCTTGATTTCAATCAAGTGAATTAAATTATTGCGGTCTTTCTTTTAACATAGAAAATTCGTTTATTTGCTCTCTCTCGCTTTCTCCGTTGGTCTACAGTTAAGATAAAGTTGAGTTTACTAAATTATTTTAAACATTAATTGTTTTCTTTTTCCTTGTTTTTCTTTTACTTTTTTTATTGTTCGACAATCATGGCCAGAGAACAAGATTTTAGTTGGCTGACAAGTCTTAGTACGGATGGAATCCGAGGAATCTTGAAAGCTTACTTCGTCAATATTATAGGCACACGGGAGATAGTTGTGGATAGGGCCATCAGTTATTTTCGAAGGTTTGTAGGGGAGGCCAGGTGGACAGGGCTCGGCGAAGATACATCGAATCAGGTCGCTTTCCAGTCAGACAGACACAAAATTCCCCTAGACTTATCAATTGCAAATGATGAGACTTTTAATAATACAAATGAGACTGGTCGCTCGCCAGTTAGACGGAGCCTATCCTTGCAAGGTTTAAGCAACCAATAATCTAGATTATTAGAGTCTAGACGTACGCCTTCGGATATCAGCGAGGTGCAGGATAGGGCCCCAATATCTACGTTTACTTCCACCGTGACGGGTACTACAAACACTAGTACGGCATCAATTAGCACAATTACGGACACTAGGCCGCAAATTAACCAAGTTCCACCGGCAAATCAAAGAAACACTGAGTTCAGATATGAGTGGCCAGATACGCCACCCCGCTTGACATTGAAAACAGATCTAACCCACAATTAACTCCCCAATTCAACTCTCGGGCCGAATTAGGGCGACCAACCAGCACGGCGCACCATTCGGATGGTAAGAGAACCGTTTATTTTTCTGATGTAAATTTAATTGCTCCCTTTAATAATAAATTAAATACAAAAAATTGCACAACTCACTTTGCTCAGACAAATGTGGATCTGTTAGGGACGGTGGGGGTAGGTGAGACGTCATTCGAAACTCTGCCTCCGCTCTGTTCGACGACATTTGTCAACATAGGGAGAGCGCTGGATTTCGCACTTTCAGGCGGATTGATAACGGGACTGGGGGTTCAATATCTAAATACCCCGCAATTAGACCAGTCAGCCTATGGATGTGGTTACCCCAAAGACTGTCCCAAACTTTTCTTCTGCAGCCCGCCAAATTATGAGAGATTATTTAATAAGTGGGGAGTATTTACAAAATAATTATCCGCCTGGGTTTCAAAATTCGAACTCGTATTTAGACAGTCATGGTCCATGTACCACGGCCAAAAATTACCATACGCGTAACAGAATATATGCCGACTTGCAACACGTTGAATCGGGAAGACAAGAGACAAATGAACCAATTTTTCCCAAACAAGAGGCCACCCAAGTAATAGTGCTACAAACTTGGGCCGCACGCTGTGCAATCAAACTCCCCCTTATAGAGAGGGACATATGTTCGAACAAAACGAAAATTTTAACCTAATTTTTTTGGGTTACCCAACACATAGTCGTACGGTAGATCAACAATACCAATGAGGAGTAGGTCAACCGTGCCGTCGTGAGAGAAAAAGCCTATCACAGATAGCAAGACAATGGAATATTACTTTCACAGGTCAGGGTGAATCATGCGTCATAACTTTTCTGGATAGGGTTGAAGAGGGTAGGGATGTTGATTCTCTGAATCAGGAGGAAGTTTTATTCGCTATGCCCTTCCACCTTGACGGATTTGCGCTAGTCTGGTTCAGACACTCTGTCATTTATTTTTTTTGACAGCCAAGTCGGTCATCCCTAGAACTTAAATTATTATTGTAAATTATATATATATATATAAATAATTATTATTATAATTATTATAATTTAATAATATTTCACTTGATTCAAGAAAATAAGAAACAATAGCATATGATTTTGAAATGATAATATATGCATTTTACCGAGCGCGAAAGCACTGTTTAATGCTTCAAACCAATATTTCATTGATTCAGATGTATTTTTTTATGAGAGTAGAGCACATTCTTGCCCGCAGACAACAAATTTATATTATTTTTTTCTTCTTCACGTACCTATTAACTCTTCTAAAAACGTACTATAGTATCAAGTTTCCATTTTACTATGTATATTATAAGTAAATAAATACAGACACGTGGAACCACTCTACTGAAACTGTGTAACGTGCCGTCTTACTAAAGCTAGAAGTTACGACTGGCAAATAGTGGACGGAGCACTAGTCCTTCTAACAAGTATTGTACCAGTTTCCGACACGCGTCGAACTCTCTGTACCGTCCGCGCTTAAGGTATCTCAGGGAGTTCGAGCACCATTGATGAATTAGACTCAGATCATCGACCAGTTCTTCTAAGCCTCTTCGCTAATTGTGAAAAAGCCTGTATCTTGCTGTATCTTTAAAAACATCATTAACTACCTTCTGAAAACTAAAGCAATTAAAGTTCAAGAGCACAGATGCAAAAATTGATATAAAGAAGTCGGTAAACTTTAAATTAAAGATAACTTTATATATCGTTTCACTAAAGTTCTAATGAAGCCGCGAACTAATATTACCGATCTTAAAAATCCAGATCAAACGTTTGCACTTACCCCTACCGATAAAGCAAATCTCCTAGCGGCAAATTATAAAAGTAACTTCGCTCCACATGACGAACAATCTGACCCACAGAACATTGCTGAATGTTAACAAATTGTCTCCGCCTTTTCTTAAAATCCCAAGTACTGATAATTCCAAGAAAATAAGCCGTAGGAAACTAACAAAACAAACTAAAACTACAAAAAAACAACAAAGCACTCGGTCCAGATTCCACTGCAAATTTCGTCCTCAAAAGACTTCCGAACTCGTGTCTCACTCTCCTTGCCACTATCTTCAATGCTTGTTTTCAACTACGCTACTTTCCTAATTCATATAAAATAGCTCACATTTTAGTTTTTCAGAAAAAAGGCAAGGATCCATATTATCCAACTAGCTACAGGTCCATAAGTCTTCTCAATAAAATGAACAAAAATAAAAAAAAAATACTCACTCGCATAAACTATCACTTCGAGAAAAATAGCATCCTTAAACTGCGACAATACGGTTTTAGAAAAGGTCACTCTACGCAGCACATGATGCTTAAGCTCAACGAAGCCATTAGTTTGAATTGAAATTGAAGAAAACATACTGGAACTGTTTTCCTCGATGTAGAAAAAGCTTTTGGTAGAGTCTCGCATGTAGGACTGCTCAGAAATCTAATAAATTACGATTTTCCAAGAGGACTTATTCATTTCATACATTTTTATCTTTCTAGCAGAAAATTCTTAGTCAAAATTGACCCGATACTTTCAAGAGAGAAATTTATCCGAGCGGGTGTACCCAAAGCTCTTGAAATCATTGATACATGGGCTTAGCTTTGGAGAATAAAAATTGATGTAGCAAAGTCAGAATCAATTCTTTTCTCAGTCAGAAAGCCCGCCAAAATAGATCACCAAAATTATTTGATGAATCAATAAAATGAAAAAATTCCATAAAGTACCTATAGGGTAAATTTCATAAACATATATACTGAATATTTAATAAAATAGGAAGTTAACGGATTCTGAGAGTAAAACACGATTCATATATTTAAAAATAAGAATTAGTCAAAGCGATACAGAGAACGCAAGAAAACTGAACGATCAGCTTGAAAATGACTTATTCGCATGAAGGTCCAGGCTGGCCGTTGCTAGGCAAGAGTAGAGGGTAGAAGTTCAGAACGTCGACGATGTAACATACCACGAGCAAAAGATATGAAAATAAAATAAACCTAAAAGTCTTAATTTGAAGGAACATATCCGTAAAACTACAGGGAAATTCCGCGGGGTTATCTCTCGCGTAAATCCTATTATTAATAGAAATTCGAGTTTAAAACCAGAATATAGAATCCTGATTAACAAAATGTTTATTCGACCGCCACTAAATTATATGAATCTGCATCATTATCACCTTTTGAACATATTTCCTCTGTAAGGAAATATAATTTTGACCCGCTTCGCAAGCAAACGATGCCAAAAGACTTCCTTATGAATTAAGTCAAGCAGCGACTTTCATTTGTTGATCCCTCTGTCCAAGTTAAATGATCTGTTGAAAGTTATCCGTTCCTCAAATCGCTAACATTAGTCAGAACATTGTAAGGTTTCACGAAATTTATTGAATGAATAGAAAATTCCCATTTATTTTTAAGTATGATGAATACGTCCTTCTCGTCAAGTTGTTCTTAAAGCAGTTTTTCTAAAATTGTACGACCTTCTTTAAAATAAGTGAAATGACAATGTATAACTATTGGACATGTCCTTTTTGTAGAATTAAATATAGTATTTTCGATTCGACGTGCTTTCATTTTCGAATGGGTTTATTTATAACCGACTAGTTCAATTTTCTACCAAAGCAGTTGAAGTTTAAACTAAGAAAAATGTTATAATTTCAACCAAAACTTAAAACTTCTAAACAAAATAATTAAATTCTCAACCATATGATACGGTTTTTATTTTTTAACGAAAAAATCTAAATTTCCAATGCTTTTCCTGGAATTCGAGCTCTAAAGAATGTAGATAATAAAATTTTAACGGAAATAAAAAATTTGATTTTAAGCAGCTGAAAGTCGAAGAAAAGTTCAATTTGAATTTTTAACATTTCAATTTTTTTTCAATTTCAAAACTGAAAAATTCAGCTGATAAAAAATAAACTGTTGAAAATTCTACTTTATATTTTCTTCAATTGTCTACAGTATAATGCTGTGCTAAAAACAAGTTATACAAATATTATATTCACATTATTTCTCATGACAATTGAATACATTTGAAAAAAATGTTTAAACTGGGAATTTTCCCCAAAGAGAAAATTGTCAGTATCCCAAGCAGAAATTGCGATTGGGATTTAGAAGGACCCCGGCTAGTCACTCTATTTCTGGTCGGGCGCTGATCAGGAAAAATAGGATGGGCCAGACTATTTCTGTAACGCTGTTTTATCCATGCTCTATCTAGAAGTTCTAAGAAGGTCCTAACGGGATAACTCTTTAACAGCCTGTCCAGAACTCTATAATAGACCCTCTCTGTTTACCTTTAGGTTTATTATTCAGATGTAATATAAATATATGTGATAAACGATTTGTCAACAACATATTCCTCCACATTGTCCTTACTTCATGCCATACTTTGCTATACTTGTGGATCTTAGTTGTACAGGTTGACTTTAAATTTCGGATCTAATGATCCGTTTGTATAGTAACATTCCAATATGAGATTTAAGCTTTGCTTTCTACAACGCACATTAGAATATATCTTTTGGAAGGCATCCATTCTTCTAAGAGTCTCAGGTCCAGGGCAAGTTGTTGACGTTTAATGGCCGCTACATCATTATGTCTGTGCGTATATTCTTTCTGAGCGATTTTGCGACAGCCATCAATATATTCTTTTTATGAGGGAAGGTGGAAAATGTGCTATCACACAACGAGAAGGGTCCACGTTTCTCGGTAGTGTCGGGATATTGTTAGAATCACTACAATGATCCGAATATATATTAATATACATCAATATCTTAATTTGACCATTAAATAAAGTGATGCTACCAACGACCGACTAAAAACAACAGCCTTTCTCCTTGGCATAATTCCTCCCGGAACCGCTTTCTCATTACTTTAGGGGGAGCTGTTTCTTTGGCCGCGCTTCTGCCCTCTTCTTTTATGCCAACTTGGTCTTCTCCTGGCTATCTGGGCTATTTTTGGAGCGCCCAGCTACAATGTTAGCTTGAACGTCCAGAGGCTTCCTCAACGAGGCTGCCTCTCTGAACGCCAAGCAACTCCTTGTACCCAAACGATGGTCTGTCCGTGGCTTATCTCCCTTTGCGTTGCAGAGGTAGCGCTGCGGTATGCTTTCGCATGCTACGGATTTGTGCCCTTCTTTTCCGCATCGACAGCATGATTTGGTCCTATCTGGACCCTCGCATTTCGCTGCCACGTGGCTGAAGCCTAGGCAGCGGTATCATCTCGTGGCCTCCATCCTTTTACTTACACGGCAGGACTCCCACCCCACCTTTATGTACACTGCGCATACCAGCCTTGCAGCTAGTTCCTCGTACAGCTTCACGAAACCCTTCAGATTGTCTCGGAAGGGCCTTTTCGTGAAACAGACCTTTACATCTCCGGCAGCTTGGTTTGCGAAATGACGTCTCACGGCCGCTCTGATCTTTTCGGCGTCTACTGTTGTGTCGGGGTCCGAGACCTCGATCTCGGTGCGGGGGACAAGCTCGCGCACGCTACCCCCTTCAATGACCGCCTCCTTTGTTGGAACCTGAGAACTCGGCTCTGCCCTTTGATGTATGCCTCAGTTCCACCAGAACCTCGCCCTTTCTTGTTTGTCTGACCCCCTTGATGTTGACGCCAAGGGCGTCAGGCTTTACCTTCTTCTTGAGGTACTTTAAAACCTCGGCATAGCTCAGACCCTCGGCCGGTTTGATAAAAACCGCCTCGGGTCGAGCTCTTCTCCGTGTCTTTCCCTGATTCCTGGTGTCCCTGGATGCAGATTCCTCTTCTCTTTCCACCTTCAGGGTGGTCTCTCTCTCTCTTCCTATCGCGGGGAGTGGGATCTACCACGGCTTCGTCTGTTTTCGGTAAATTGTTGGAAGACCGGCTATCTGTCGAAATTTATATGGATTTTGAGGGTCTGGTTTTTAAGATAACAAATACGTAGTACCCTGGACCTTGAGCCTTAAAGTTAGTTGCTCTTTTTAAGACCGCTAAAACATTTGAAGCTGTGATCTTTGTCAGCTACATTTCAGAGCTATAGCTTTCTTCAGTTTATACCATGCTGTGACTAAATTGCATCTGTTAATCTTTTCCCAAATACCCGACCAGTAGTTAGTCATATCTTTTAATTGAGGGACTTTGGTGTCTTGCTGGTTATTTGGCTTTACTCTCAGTTTACGATAGAACCTTTTTTCATCTTTCTGAAAGTTTTTTTTTGGTAACATATACGTATTACCCTGAAGCATAAATCCTGGCATCAAATCTGGGCGTTCAATGATCTTCTGAAGACACCTTGCCAACGCAAGATGCTCACTCGTCAGGTACTTGTACCAGAAGTTGTGCACCATGTCCGGACCTAGAGCTTTCCAATTACCTGCCCTTTTCAAGACCGCTAAAACATCTAAAGCTGTGATGTTTGTCAGTCGCATTTCAGGGCTATTGCTTGCCCTTGGTTCCTCCAGTTTCAACAACACAGTGTCCAAATTGCATCTGTTCATTTTTCGCCAAACAACCGACTAATAGTTAGTCATATCTTTAAATTGAGGCACTTCGGTGTCTTGCTGGTTTTTGGCTTTACTCTCAGTTCACGAAAGAACCTTCTTCCAGCTGTCTGCAAGTTTAGATTTTGTTGCCTTCGTGCACTACTTTTCTTGTACCGACGCAGTCTGACAGTAAGAAAATCAAGTCTCTGTCATTGGGAGTCTATAATCTCATCCAATATTGCTGGTGTTAATGTCTCTAGATGCCCAGGGTGGATCCTTTTAGTAACATGGTTTATCAGCTTTCTGGTTCTATTTCCTTTTTTATATTGAGTTAATCGACCCAGTTTGCACCTTACTTTGCTGACATCCATATCCAACCTGAGCTTCCATGGTGGACCTCGATACCTTGCTGGGACAAAAACTGCATTTGCAGGCCTATTTTTCCGGCCCAACGTTCTGGCGGTTGCAGCTGCACAGTATACAAGAGTTTAACCCTCTAACGCAGTTTGTGCTACGTTCAAATACTTAGGTAAAACCTCGCTGTCGAGATGTGCTATTAGTGCACGCATATCATTTGTGATGTCCATTTTGGACAGAGAATTCCTAGAGTTGGTTCTACATATCTGAACTCTAGTAAAGCATGACCAAAATTCCTTTCAAGGTGCTGTAATTTTTCTGGGATTTCCCCATCCACATCATCGTTATTAATATCCGGATGTCGTTTTAATGGAGCCAGTACATGATGTTCATTATCCCTAGAACCTATGCCTTCAGCATCAATCAAGTCCTCGTTGTCCACATCTTCCAAGGCGAGTATAACCATACCTTTTTGGGTTTTAAATTATCGATTTTTTATTACATTTTCCTAAATGTGGTCCTGGTATCGATGACTCTATGCAAGTGAGGATTTTGAGATTAGTATATAATCTTTTTTTACAGATTTTCAACTTTTTGAACTTAAACGCCTTTTCCTCGACACGAGGGTTTCAAAGTCGGTGAGTAGGATATCTTAAGAACAGCTTCGACGATTGCCTTAAAATTTGTATAAGATATTCAAGATATAACACTAGTGCTATTGAACAATCGTTCTTTGTGATTTTTTAATGGTCAAAGGGGGAGTGCTATTTTAGCAACAAAATTTAATTTTTACTTTAAAACTCTGCTATTTCCGTAAAAAATCAATATTTTTATATTTAGTTTGGTTCATTGATAGGCCCTTTCTTTATCGATAGTAATATCAATGCCGTTGCATATGAAGAGCTTCTCAGAAACCAAATTGTACCAAGGATAAGGGAGATTACAGGTGATAATTTTCAAAATATTTGGTTCCAGCAGGATGGAGCAGCGGCTCATTACGTTAGGGAGGTTCGAGCATATTTGGATACTCAGTTCCCTCAAAGGTGGATTGGAAGAAGGGGTGAAATCGAGTGGCTTGGTAGATCTCCTGATCTGACGCCTCTCGACTATTTTCTTTGGGGTTATTCAAAGAGCAAAGTATACTCAAAACAACCGCAAAGCTTAGAAGAATTGCAGAATCGGATTCTGCAACAGGCTACTTTGATTGATAGGGAGATGATTCGTAATGCTGTAACTCATATTTACAATCGCATAGCTTTTTGTCAAAAAGATCAAGATTTCCAGTTCGAACAACTTCACTGAAGCGTGAGAGGCAAGGGGACTCACGCTAATCAAGCACCCCGAAACATGAGAGGCAAGGGGACTCATGCTAATCAAGCATCCTGAAACATGAGGAGCAAGGGGACTCACGCTAATCAAGCACCCCAAAGGGAACAGAATTTACTGCGTCCTCGTCGTTGTTCCCGGGTAATGCTAAACGTAAACGTAAACTGCTTGAGAAAAAACCTTAAAGATCATCACCACGAACAATACAGAGCTCACCAATGAATTTCTCGTTGAAATTTACTTCAGGAATTGCACTGACCTCTTGGAAAACTTTGTTAATTTCAAATAACCTCTAACTGACCTTGAACATTACAATTGACCCAAGACTTGGGTACGTACCTGAACGTAGAATTTTCCGTTCTATCGATTGCAGATGTAAAAAAGGGGGTCAAAATGAAGGTCACCATTGAATTCCTCGTTGAAATTTACTTCAGGAATGATCTTCACTTTTTTGAAAATTATTTTACCTGAAGAAATATTCAACCTTACCGGGACTTTTTAGAGACCCTGTATAATTTCTTTATGCAATTAATAAAACATATTGGATAAAAAATTTTTATGATCGAGTATTATTTTTTCGATGAAAGCAAATAATTTAACTCATAATTTTACTGAGCAAACGAAAAATCCATAGTTTCGACTATTTATTAAGTTGTTTTATTTATAACAATTAACTTAGGAATGTAATTTTTTTGCTTTTAATTACTCACGCGCTCAAAGTTTGGCAAAACTGATCATAGAACAAATTTTTTCCACGAAAATGAACAAAAAAAAAGGAACAAAAAAATCTACTTTTGCTTCGCTCATTACATTAACATAAAAGTTTAAAGACAAAAAATCCAAAATTAGGCCACATAAATCTCTTCAAAATTCAATTTTGAGTTAAAAATATGATTAAAAGTCGGTTAAGAATAACCAGCCACAAGTTATTTGGAACCTGGTTTTTTAATTTCATCCAACTGTGCGCTGGTCCGGGAATTAGTGACCATCTGAAATACATTGAGGGCCGTACCCACCGATATGATGGCGAAGCGCTAATTCCTGAGCTACGGGTTGATAAGAATTGTTTTATCGCTAAACTGTATACATGACCTGTGGCGAACATTGCAAATTTGATTTTTTTTAACAGCGAAAAAGTGCGTATTACTGCTTTGTATCAAACAAAGCGGTAGGATATTAGGTAGGTAGCAAAACTCGTTCACCAACTACACCACCCGGCTATTTATCTTCCATTCGTACTCTACTGTACGCTCGTTATTTAAGAAATAGATCATCTCAGTCTTATTTACATTCACTGTTAGATTCTTTACTCTTGAATACTCTTCAAACATTCTCATCATCAGATATATCCCGCTTTCATAATTCGCTAGAAGCACTGCGTCATCTGAATTAATTAGTGAATACACTTCGCCTGTAACTAGTTCTGTTTCCCTTTCCCCTACCCCCATATAATACTCTAAGTCTGTCAGAAGAAAACTAAATAGAAGTCGGCTCAGCGGACTCTTCTTTTTTTCACCTATCTTCACTCTTATCTTGGTCTTAAAAAATATTTCTATTATTCTTTATATTAAAACTTCGTCTACTCCTCTCTTTTTCCAATCAAATACTCCACATATTTTCTTTCACCCCTATTCCTCCATATTTCAGTGCTTTATTTTCCAAGCCATCCTCTCCTGTTACTTGTCTTCTTCGTAGTCTAGCAAAGGCCTCATTTATCTCCTTTCTACTAATTTCGTTTTGCATTTTCCACACTCTTAACTAAAACTGCGGATACAGTTAACTGTTTCAAAAATAAAAATAACATTTTTATGAAATATTTTACTTTGCTTGATTTGATTTTTCAGTATTTTGCTCTTTGAACTATACATTTTTCCATATGCATATAGAATTCCATTATTTGCTATGCTTAATTCAAATGCATGTTTGAAAAAATAAACGGTAGTCCTCAGTGACAAAAGCGTTTAAACTAATATTAGACCTATACATTATTTTAAAAGTAAAATAACTGCAAGTAAAAATATCCACGTGGAATACCGTACAGAACTTGATGCGAACGTTTACGAAAAAATCAACGTAAATCAAGTAAATCCTTGTTTTTGAATAATTTTGAATGACTAAACCCGCCCAAATTATTCTGAAACCTTTAAAGTGCTTTACTTTATACGAAAGAATAATTTATACACAAAATAGCGTAGAAAACAAGCAATCTAGGTCGAGGAGCCCTGCCATGTTATAAAGTACATCATAGTACATATAACTATGAAAACTGATAGCAACCATTTTATTATTTAGAACTTCAGTTTAATGGCATTTCGGCACATAAAATTGAAATCCATTTTAAAATTACCCATATCTCAACCATAGTCAAGATAAGAAGACGAAATTACAAAACTATGTTCAGACTTTAACTGCGATTTCTTCCCTCTCAAGGTATTATATGAATAATTCATACAAATAGCTGTCCATGCGAAGAAAACACACAAACCCATTAAAGAATATTCAACTTCGCGTCGATCAACTGAACGCGTATGCAAGAACACTTAATAAGAACTTACTTTTACTTTTCTCAACTTCCAAATAGTCAGCCCTTTTCTAATTGCATCAAACTTTACATAACACTCTATAAAATCTGGCAATATGTATTATCATAAGAGAATAACCGAATTTCTTAACTTTTTTACAGGCTATATGGATTTCTGAAATACAAAATTCTTTTAATAAATTTTTTCTGAAAAAAGATCTACTCCTTTCACTCCGCTGGGAATCGAACAATAGAACTTCGGATTGCCGGTGGGGGTCTTTCTCATTAAACTACTATGGCGATCGAGAGTAGAATCCTTTTTCAGATATACACGCATTGTTATGCATGGTGTTAAAAGTGAAATTTATCAAGGAATCTGTTTTATCATGAGAAAATTACATAATTTCTGAACGTCTTTACAGACTAGATAGAGCTATGGACTAAAAAATTTTGATTACATTCTTTTTTTGCATAAAAGATATTCTCCTTACGCTTCGCTGGAAATCGAACCACAGAACTTCTTATCACAGGCAGGTGCTTTCCCATTACTGTACGAGAGCGATCGAAAGAAGAACCCTTTTTCCAAAGTATACATATTAAAATGCCAGGTGTAACAAATCCAATTTTTCAAGGAATCCGTGTTATTATCTGTAAATAACAGAATTTATTTATGTCTTTACAGACTAGAAATCAAAATATGTAAAATTTAATTTTTTTTGCAAAAATGATTTCTCCTTTCGCTCCGCTGCGAATCTAACCACAGAAGTTCATATTCCCGCTCGTATTCTTACAACTTAAGGTACTAGAGCGATCAAAAGAAGCATCCTTTTTTCGAATGAAACTATAATTGTAACAGGTGTAAGAAATTAAATTTTTCAAGGAATCTGTATTATCATCAGAGAATAATAGAATCTCTTACAGTCTGTCAAGTTAAAGCGTGGGCGGCTTTACTCGCAGTCGGTAAGGTGTATCGACATGATTTTGGTGTCAAGATATTAAGAAGAGCTCCCTCTTCCATGCTTTTTGATTTAACATTCAGTTTGCTTTCAATTCTCATATTGTTATGTAGGTGAATAGGTGCAATCTCCCAAACCCATGTTTCGAGAAACAACCCCAG
>NC_046661.1:15256220-15269569 GCF_010883055.1 Belonocnema kinseyi | reverse complement strand
TGAAAGAGGGAGCTCTTCTTAATATTTTTACACCAAAATCATGTCGATACACCTTACCGACTGCGAGTAAAGCCACCCACGCTTTAACTTGACAGACTGTAACTTCTTTACAGACTAGGTGGGTCTATGAATTGAAACAATTTTTGATGAAATTTTTTCTGAAAAAAGATCTTCTTTTGCTTTGCTGGAAATCAATACACAGAACTTTCGATTGTCGGTTGAGTGCTTTCCCATTAAGTTACTAGAGCGATCCAAAAAATAATCCTGTTTTTGAAATATACGCATTATTATTTTAGGTAGAAGATGCTTTTTCAGAAAAAATTCAATCTAAAAACTCTAATAAATTTACAGTCTCAATTATAAAAAAATCCTCAGCAATTACCTTTTCGAGATCAGATTCTGAAAGAGCGGGAAATTTTAAGTTCAGATATGTTTTCAGTCACGGGTTCTCGTGACCTCTACAGGTTACATGAAGGTCAAAAACATTCTTTAGAACTTCTGAACCTAGAAGGTTATCATGGTTTGCTCATATCAAGGTAATGGTCCTTACAAAATGCGTGTATGAGTGCGCTAATCACGAATCCGCAGCCTCTATGACCCATATACGTCAGTATAAAGGTCATTGGAATGTCGACTTCGTTAATTCGAGTGTTGTCATATTTTGGACCTCAAATTCTGAAGGAGCGGCAAATTCTAGGTTCGGATATATTTTCACTCTTTGGTCCCAGAGACCTCTAGAGGTCATATGAAGGTCAGAAACATTCTTCAGAATATGAAGGTGAAAACGATCATTCTAAATTCCCTGGAAAGTATCTCGTCATGGTAGTTGGATACAGAAGAAATGACACTCGCATTCAGATTCACATCCAATTGTAGAAACTGCTACAATTCTAACGTGTGCAGTAAGATATGACCCTGACACTTGATTATTTTTTCACTTTTACCCACAACTGTAAGTAACTTTGCCAACTCTTACAATTCCGTACGACCGTCTTTATGAAGCCGAACTTATCTGATTCGTCTGTTTCATTACCCATCAGCTACACTGCAACTACCCGTCTTTCTAGGAAGTATCTAGGTGAAGACGTGAATCTGTCATGTCATGCATAAGAAAAAGTAGCTTTAAGATGCAGAGATTCGAAGCCCCAGTATCGGCGATTGGTCAGGGTGAGCAAGCGGACCCGCAATCGTCGTCATCATGCGTGGATAATTGGTAAATAATTGGTGGATAATTTAACCTCTGTAGAGTCTACTGCTATAAGAAAAGAAATGACGCCGTGCAATACGCGTATTGACAACTTTTGTGTTGCTTGTGGGAAACTCGCCATCAGTATTGAAAGAAAACCATTTACAGATAAATTAAAAGAAAATTACAGAAATTTCTTCAGGCTAGATACTCTTGAAATCTAGGTACAACAGTTAAAAGATATCTCTTATATCTTATGAATCTGTTCAGTCTGTGACTCTTCTTTTCCTCATGACCATTAAACATGATGTGAGAGAAATTAATATTTCAACTAATGAAGATTATTCGAATATAGATGCGGAAAATATTAAAGTGCAAGTCGGCGATTTAAGAGACGAACATAATAATCACAGTTTTATAGATGAATCGGAAGAAATATATGATCAACATACGAATTCTAATGCGTTTACTCAAGATGAATTGAGTGACTTGGTTCAAGATGCAGGACTATCGAAAGAACTTTCTGAACTAGTAGCATCTAGATTCAAAGAAAAAGGGGTTCTAACTCCTGAAACTCATATATCCTTCTACCGAAATCGAGATTGCGCATTTAGGAAATTTTTTGCAAAGGAATTGAATTTGGTATATTGTAACGATGTTGAAGGTTTAATCAATTAATTTAATTGCGTTAAGTATGAAGCTAGTGACTGGCATCTATTTATAGATTCTCCAACAAGAAGTTTAATAGCTGTTTTGCTCCACAATGGCAACATATATGCTCTTATACCGATCGGTTATTCTGTCGTGTTAAAAGAAGAATATCATAATCTTAATTTACTGATCCAGAAATTGAATTATGATTTTTACGACTGGCAGTTGATCGAAGATTAAAAAATAACGACTATCTTATTAGGCTAACAAGTGGATTCAAAAAAAATCCATTTTTTATTTGTGAATGGGACAGTCGAGACCGAAAACAACATTATGTGCAAAACGACTGGTCACTTAGACAAAATTTGAGACCAGGTACTATTTACATAAAGGAAGTTATGCGAGCGGCATAGCAATTTCTAAGAAATAATAAAGATGCTGATTACAAGAATATTGTAAATAGAATGTTAAGAAATTATAGAGAAATGGGTTGTCTAATGAATGGAAGATCCATTTTGTTCACTTCCATATTAAATACTTCCCGGAAAATTTGGGGGACTTTATCGAGGAACCGGGCGAGAGATTTTACCAAGAATTGAAGGATGTCAAAAGAAGATACAAAGGTTTTTGGGACATAAGTATGATGGCGCACAATTGCCGGGCTCTCAAGAGAGACATTACTACTCCACATAAGAGAAAATCTGTTCGTAAATCTTTCGCCAGTAAACGAACACATTATTCGCGACTTTATTTTGTTAATCACAGGGTATATATGAACTTCATATGACCTCTAGTGGTCACTGGGACCCTGGGTAAAAATATATCCGAACATGAAATTTTCCGCTCTTTCAGAATCTGAGCTCAAAAAGATGATATATTTCAAATCAAAGAAGTGTACTTTCAAATGACCTTGATCCTAACGTGTAGGGCAATCGGGCCACGGATTCGTTATCAGCTCCCTCGAAAACATATAGTCCACTTAGTTTGGTCGTAGGACTTTTTTACTTCATTTCGTGGTCCTGTGTAATAAGTAACGTATTAACATATGAAATGAACAACGAATACTTGTACTATTCTTTTCTGAATGATTCGCATAATTATCCATCCAAATATCGCCCAACTCTGTATAGATTTTATAACTGTTTGTGAAAATAAAATTATCTATCCACATTCCACAGTGTGCCACCCACACCCATCAACTTGCTTTGGACATGCAGTTGTCCTTGATAGTGCCGATGTTAGTCTTTTTTCTGGAAATCAAGCCCGTGATTGGTATTCTGCTGATCTTCTTCTTGCTTCAGCTTTCGGCAACACTGCGTTACCTATCTACGGTAAACAACAACCTCTCGCTCGTCATATTCCATGGGATGACGTAAGATTTATTTTTTCTCTACAAAATTGATTATCTCCTTTTATTAGTTATTGTAGTTTTTGCCTGTTTCAGACTCAAACGTCTTTATAAGACAGCAAACTTGACTTATATTCTACCCCTGCATAGAGCCACACCATACTTATTTGGTGTCGGACTTGGTGTTCTGATGAATTACACTGGAAGAAGCATTAAACTTCACAAGGTAAGAACAGTTATGTAGAAGCTGTAATGAAGAAAAGCTTTGCGAAAATGATAAAGGTAGAAAGTAATGCATATTTATGATTATTATGCACTTGTATTCTTTGAGAAATAATTGTTTATATTTTTTAATTAAATATTAAAAATAAAATAGAAAAATGTCCAGTTGCCGCCAGTCCTCCCTTTTTCCGATAATTTGGTACTTTATCTTAATAGTGACACAAATAAAGGAGATTTTTGTTAGGTTTTTTCGATTCTTGGATGGCTGATTGCAAGTGCCTTAGGATCCTGGTCATTATTTTCGCCCTGGAAGTATGCAAGAAGGGACTTCACTTATGATGTTGAAGAGGCAGCCTACTACGCTGTGATAAGTCCAGTGTTCTCTGCTTTGGCTCTTAGCTGGGTCATCTTTGCGTGCTTTACAGATCACGGAGGTAAGTCATCACACAAATTACTAATCTGTAATTTCTCATGCTTTAAATTCTGATAATTAATTTTGATCTTCCAGGTGCTGTCAACAAAATACTGTCCAACTATTGGTTGGTAGTTTTCAGTAGAATATCATACGCCATCTACTTATCACAATTCGCAGTTTTTTTCTACAACATCGGCACAACGCGTTACTCTTCTGAATTTCAAGTACATACAGCTGTAAGTCTTCTGAGTCTTTACAAAACCGTACAAATGTTTTGTTATCATTTTAATTTATTTATTTTTGATAATTAGATCGACCCGTTTGAGGCGATGGTTGTGGTAGCAGTATCTACTGTTTTGACACTTCTTTTTGACATTCCTTTGCAAGAAGTGAAAAACATCATAATGGAATGCACAGGGGGATTGAGAACTGCAGAAATGCTTGAACAGGCGTCAAAAGAAGAACACGAAAGAAAGATGAAAGATCTCGCATCGAACGATGAACGCAGAGTTAGGGTTATAGATGTGCAAAGCTGTGATGAACACGAGGAAGAACCTAATCGCAGGAATTGGCGAAAGGGTACCTTCAGAGAACTAACAACACATCAGAAAGATGAGAATATAGAACAATACTCAGTTATACCCCCTCGGCCAAGGAGGCAGGTTGCAAGAAGACAGTCTTTAATAAAAATGGATCAAATTAATAGATTCGGAATTCCGCGCAATCTAGCAGACGGAGATGAGGCAGACAGAAGAAGTAGGAGTAGTTTTGGAACTTTAATTAAAGATTTAAAAACGGCGGATGATAATTTGTCATCCGACATGCGTTCTCAGGCTAGTAATAATATTGGCCTAAAAGATAATGACGATTTTACTCCAGGGATGATCAGAAGGGAAAGATTTTCGCCCAAACGAACTTCGCAAAGAGAAGGAGTTCCCTCCTGGGAACTGGTCGGAAAAAACCGGGCAGAAGCCTGGCGAAATTCTAGATCATCCAGATCATTATTAAAATATGCGGAGGCTAGACTACTTTCTTCCGAAAGTGAAGAGGATGATCATCCTAAATTGAGAAGAAGAGTACAAGAATCAAGGCTAAGTGGCGAGGAAAAGTTGATCTATAACGAAGAAGAGTTTCGTGACGATGACCAGGACTTTCCAAGGCGACGCTCATCTGCAGAAGGCAAAATGGCACTTCTTAGAGACCCAGTGGGCCAAGAAATGACCTTATGGACTGTCTCAAAAGTGTCTCAATTAGAGTCCTCTCAAGAAACTAGTGATATGGAAGACAATGAAATAAATATAAGGAAAGGAAAAGTTAAGAAAAGTTCCTTTAGTGAAACTCCTAGTGAAGAAGAAAATAATTGGGAGCTTTCAAAGAAAAGGTCCCTCACAACTGGAAGTCAGTTTACTTCCGTTGAGAATGACGGAAGTGTTTCCACGTTCGACTTTGTTCTATGGAAAGATAGTGAGAGGATACCAATTCAGGAACTTAGCAAATTGCCTCAGGAGGAGGATGAACTTGAATGTGGGTGGAACCTGATAAGAACTCCGGATATGGAAATAACCAAAAGCTCTTCTGGTCTCTTTAAGCGTCAGTCAATTATCAAGAGTCAAGCTAGCGAAGAAGATCCAGGATATCTACTACCTGAGAGACCTAAGCTTGTTCAGCAAGAACAAGAACATCCCTTCAAAAAGGCTTGGCAGGAACAAAAATCTAGATCAGAGGAGGATTCCTATACGGTGAAGGAGGCAAAGGAGAATAAAGAGAAAATGGAATTTAGAGAATCAAAAGATAAAGATACCAAAGAGGTCAAGCAACATTCCGACAATGTGGTTAAAATAGAACAATCTAGGCAAATTGGTCCCCTTTTAGACGAATAATTTACTGTTAATTGTAAATCAGAGTCAGACAGAAGCCAAATTCACAATTATCGCAGTCATTCTGAAAAGAATGAGTATGAACGGCCAAACGAAGAGGAGCAATTTGTGAATTACAAAATAAGGAGAAGAAAGTCAGTAGACGTTAACAGGAGTTGGGAACACGGGGAAACATGATAAGGATGCACGACTAAAGAAATTTTATTTCGAAATTAAGAGAAGTCTGTCAAATTCAAAAGTACGAATAATACTTAAGCGCTTTCTAAATATGAAAAAATGGAAATGTTACTGATCTATTAAGAAACGGTTGACCATATCAGGATAATCTTTTCAGGTTCAGCGTAAATAATAGGAGGAAGAGGATTCGGCCGGTAACATTGTCTATTCACAAAAATAATTTATCTATATATAAATCATGTTTCTGTCGTAGAAGTATCTTTACACCCGGATGTGTGTTCTGAAAAAATTTCCCATATACTGTATCGTAAAATGCTGTTTTTTTAGAAGGATTCGTAAAATAACATTAAATAAAATTATGTTATCGATTAGAGAATTAAACTTTTATTTATAAACAATATAATTTATTTCAAGTACCTAATAATTTCAATAACAAACGTAAATACAAAAAATGCTTAGGATTGTCGGATTATGACATTTTTAATCTGGGATTTCTCCGACGTAATGCTGAAAGAAAAGTGAACATAATAAAACTGAACTTTATTCGAAAGATTTTTTTTTTCTCTGAACTTTTTCTCGGATAAACCCGGCCTGTCATTATCAGCCACGGACTAAGTCAAATGCCTGCCCCACGTGAAAATTTCCCCGAGAATTGACCGAGAATCTTCCGGGATCGAACGTAAGTTTCTCGAGATTCCAATAGGAAACTTTCGGGAGGTGAGCGATTTATATCAGTATATACAATCATTATATTACATCAATTCTACTAATAGTGTAGATGCAATAAATAATGTAATAGAATAAATCTTCAATAATAAACTAATAAATAAATGAAATAATAATAATAATGAAATAAACAATGTCTATACTTTTTCAACATTTCCAAACTAATCCAAATAAATACATATGTACATTCAGTATATTACGCAAAATCTAATTATAAAATTGATACAACTAATAGCGTTTAGTATTCCCTTATTTACGCTCTTTATTGCTAGAAACGCTGTGAAAAACGCGAACAACATTCTGTTATATTTTTTCAATAGGATTAGCATGACAATAGAAATAAGGTAAAGTATCCAATACCGGGACAGAACGTAAATGAGGGCAGGTTAGCGCTTAATCGATTCGCTATGAATGTAATGGGGTGACAACATTCATAAAATTCAAAATGACTTTGATATTTTATTCATAATGGGTAAAAAATGAGCAGTTGCTTTGATGCAGTACTGAGACAATAAAGCGCCGAAGTGCCGCAGTACTTGGACAGCCGCCACCTTATAGTCGGAAATATTACTTCAACGGTAAACAAGTATATATTACATGGTTTTTAAATAATTAAAATAAACTATATTAAACTATATTAGTTGAAGATTCGTAATTTTATTTGAGAATTCATCAGTTTGGTTAAAAATTGATGTTTTTAGTTGAAATTGAACTATTTTGTTTAAAACTTATCTTTTTTAGATGAAAATTCAACCATTTTATTGTGAATGCATGCATTTTGATGAAAATCGTATTTTTCATATTGGAAATGAATCTTCGCTTAAAAAATTAATTTTTTTGTTTAGAAATTATTCTGTTCCACTTAAATATTTGATAATTATATTTCAGAAATTCATCTTTTTGGTTAAGCATCCATTTTTTAACTGAAAATTCCACTATTTAATTTTAAGTCGATAATGCATCTTTTTCATTTTCTTTTTTTATAATTTCTGACTTCTTTGTTTAGGCTTTTGCTGAGTTTTGCTGACTCCTAGCTTTTTATTTGTTGCGATTTTGGACAGTTTGAAATTTAAATCTGAAAATTAAAATTAATTTTACATGTTTTAGAGCGAACACCATAAACAATTTACATCCAAACACTAATAAACTATAAGGTCTTCAGTAATACGCAAAATTAAATTATAATAATAATTTTAATTGTAGCTCACGGTCGTCTTATGCCTGTCTGGCTTCTACTGCCGCTTGGAAAGAATGACGGTCAAACTTGCACCAGGCTGACATTATGTCCAGAATTACGGTCATGTACGAAATCGTAAAAGGGTACCGTGACAACTGATTATTCAAAAATGAATAATAAACTTTGTATTTTTTTAACTGAATTTCATAGAGAAGCGTCTAATCTAAAATTATATTACATAACATTTCGCTAAAAATTTGACATGTTTGTTTAAATCACTCTCATCGTCACCGTGTGTTGGCTCCGGTTACATACAAATTGAGCAATAAAGTCACTACATCAACATCGCACATTTTAATCTTTTATTTTCCATGAATAAATTATTTAAACAATTCAAGTATCGACTTGCTTTGAACAGTATTGTCAGATATATAATTTAAACCCAAAAATACTAATTTTAAAATGCATTTTTAATTAAATTTAATTGATTTGACGATGGTGTCCCACTATCGGGTCGAAATTATCGTTTGTCCCAGTATTGGGTACTTTTCCTTAATTTTGTTTTGGTATTATAATGTATTTAAAATCAATAGCTGTGTTATTTTGTAAAATCTCTGCTCTGCTATCATTAACGCGTACAAGTTCCTGAATTACGGCAAATAAGGATTGTTGAACAAGAGCAAAGTACTGGATAATACCATATGAAGACCTACTGTTCTAAATATTCAATTTCGTCAGTTGTCAACGTATATTCTATTATACAGCTGAGCGGAATCGCCTTATTATTTCTTTGTTTTATACAATTGCTTTAAATATTTAGAGCCTGCTTTATCGCTTTTATTCGGCCGATAATGTTTATTGCATTAAAAATGTCTACATCAGTTTTATTAGGACCATGGATAATTCTGATAAAATAATTACGACCATTCTCGAAGGAGCATGCTCACCAAGCCCAAAGAGGTCCCCATATTTTGACAAAAAGTATCATCAGTAATAGTAACCGATGAGCGTTACAAGAACACTTCTTAAGACCATAGAGGCTCTCCACATCTAAGATGAAATTGCTTAACGACATATTTGCTAAATCAAGTTTTTAAAGATCAATTTCATTCTGCAGCAAGGTATGTACAGCGCTCATTAGAAACAAAAAATTCTAGTAGTAAGCAAAAGACAGTATTCCGCTTGAAATTACGGATCCGTAGAATAAACGAAATACTCTGATCTCAGAAGCTTTAGAGAACATTTAGTCTTCTAAAGGCCGTGGTGGTTCAATACTAGTGAATTGTTCATTAATTCGTTTACGAGCTTCTTTATTTCAGTAAAAAAGTGAATCAATATTCTGGAAATAATCCTTTGATTCTACCGAAGTTGGATAAGTTTGCAGGCATAGATTTGCCTTTAATGCCTTTAAATTCAGATAAAACATGTTTATTATCTTTCAACAATTTTGTTTGACTTTCCATGCAAGCTTCTGTTCTTAAAAGGGATTTCTTATCAAGACCAGGATACATGTGATTTGATCCTAATCCAACTTTACAAATTTGTCCTTCATACTTACAATATAATCGATGGTACTCAACATTCAATAGATGTACATAAGTTTTGGACGAATGCTTTTTCCGGTGCGTCTAGAGTTGCTGTTGGCTTCAGCGCGTTGTTATTATTTATGAAGCCAGTACCTTGACGTTTCCAGTCAAAACCATTTGTAAAAAGATCCTGTAAAGATAATACAAATTGTGTCTTCTATAATGGGGAGCTATATTAAGAGTCTGTCCAAAAACGGGCTAGAACTTACTTCCAAGTCCTGAGGATGCTGGGATACCGTCAGAGCATTATATAATGGGCTTCTAATGGCACAGTTTGTACCAAATGTTGATATCCAGAACCATATACATTATACAAAATCTTATCCTCTTTTAACGCGTAGATCGAGTACAATATTCAAAGAATATTTTGCTAATGTCGAAACTGCCGCATTGAGTACATTGCGTGATTGGTGGCTCAACATTACACTCTCCAATGTATTGGAAACAATCGTCATAAATGCGATGCTTTCTTTAAACGTCCGATTGAGGGTTAAGTAATATTCGATTTCACGTATTCAAAAGTTTCTGCTTCGTTTTTGAAATATTATTTTCGTCGAGTAAAAGAGCATCTGTTAATTCAGAGTGTTTTCGGAAACTGTTTTAGATAAAAAATTTTCAATGTAAAATTCCAAAATGACGTGTAATGTTCTATCGCAGATAACTGTAGCGTTTCTATAGAGTGGTTGATTTAACCAGACTACTTCAGGATTATTGTCATTAAAGTCCAAGAATTCGTCATCGTTATCGTCACTGTCATGTGTCTCAGGTTGAGAAATCGAATCAAATGATAAAACCTAAACTAGTGAATATCAACGATAAACTAGTGAAGTTGTTAAAAGTTTATCACTATCAGTTGTATTCTATGTTACATGTGTGAGTTGAACGTCATATGCAGTTTTGGAAATCTCTTAACAGAAGGTCGTCATCCACAGAAGGATCATTCCTCAGGTCAATTGTAGACGATGTATTCATGAACTTCAGAGTCAGTGCTTCTACTGACTTCTACAAATTTGAAATCTACCAAAGTGAACGTGGCAATAAAAACAGTTGCATTTTAGGCACCAAACATTCTAGCCGCGTGAAAATGTCAACAAATTTTGTTCTTTAATTTTGTCAGAAGGTCAGTTTTTTCGAAGTTAAATATCAAGTATTATAATTTAATTTAAATATTATGAAGAGTTAATATTATATATTTATTAATTATTATACGACAACAACCGTTTAAATTTTCAACTTGACTCTTTAAATTTTAGATGATACTGATGCCTTAACGTGAGTTAAGAATAAATTGATCAAGGACCATATAAAAGCGACAATAATCGAATATCTTAGAAAGGAATATAATTAAACTAATTCATTAGAAATACACATATTATATTTTTTAGAAAGAGATTAAAAATAAAAAACAAAAGTTTGATATTGCTTTCGCCAAAGAGGTGAAAAAAAAGCAAGGCTAGTGAAGAAATAAAGCAAAATTCATAGGAAAAAATAGTAGAAAAGGCTTTAGAAAGGTTCGAGCAACAAACTGTTTTACTCAAAGAAATTCTAAAGATATTAAAAATAATTTGGGCAAAGATGCTTATTACCTTCAAATTCATCTTTGTTACAGAAAGTGCAGTCACAAAATAAAGAAGAATTAACTTCATTATATAAATCTTTCTACAAACGCACAAGGAAGGGTTAACTCTCCATACTTTTTTATATCCCTTACGATCCTTGAAGATGCCGATAAAAATATTATTAAAAAGCAACGTTGGACTTTAAGATATCAATCTTAAAAAGACAAAACGGTATCATCTATTATCATTCTTATAATACACATACATCGCTTTTTAATGAGACAAGACTTACCATATTATCGAATCCATTTCAATTTAGGCGGGTTCTACACTTGAATCCTCAGAATCTCCCGTGAAGGTTGTTCTTTATGAGAACATTGTGAACAAGTGAACAATCCTTATATATTGTTTTATATGTTGTTCTTTTAGAGAAAATGAGGCGATACGAATTTTTCCCATTTGCAACAAAAAAAATTACGAAGTTATGCGTATTGGAATTTTGTGCTTATTTTTCTAAAAAAAATCAAATGTTTTCTTTAAATCTTCATACTTTTCGGTTAAAAGAGGTAACAAATAAATGAATTGGCGTTACTTTTCTGAAAATATTAAATGTCAATTTTCTTTTTAAAAAAACCCACACTTGAATTTTGGTCAATTTTCGGATAAATCTGAATTTTATAAAGAAGACATCTTGTAAGTTTTATGTAGGCTAAAGAACTTTCATTGCCAGGACATTTTTTTCTCCATAAAACCAAATTTTATAATATCTCGCAAGCAACGTTTTATTTTTTATTTTTTCCTGTATTTTTCGAAGTGTCTGCTTATGCATACCAGGAACATACCCTATAAAATAGAAGGAGCAGGAGTGGACGACGTACAAGTTCAGGTTGTATCGGGATTGGTTGGGATTGGTTTCTTTAAGAAACCATGATCGTAGCTTCTGGAGCCTACAATTTCTCGAAATGTACTGTTATAAGATACATATATCGATAAATATTAGAAATAAATATGATTTCAGGTAACCCATCTACCACACTGGATCCGTCATTTTGTTTTTGCATTTTTTACACTGGATTTGGAATCAGCGACCTCGAAAACCCCATTATACCAATTTAAAAAAAGATATATGTAGCTTGATCGTCCGCCATATTGGACCCAACATTTTGTTTTTCCAATTTTGGACATCAGATTCGTAATCAAAGACCTCGAAAACCCTCTCATACCAATTTAGAAAAAAATAAAAAATTTATTTCGCATACTCTGGAATCGCCATTTTGTTTTCGGAATCTTCGACATCGGATTCGTAATCAGCGAACCCAAAGCTTCGCGAGAAACATAAAAGGTTGAACAATCATAAAAAGAAGTCGTAAAGAAAATTTGTATGTACTTTGACATTTTCGTATACAATAAATACCACTGAGTTTATATCAATGTGTTTTCTTTCTTCTTCTTCTCCTCTTATTAGATAATATACTCAGTTTTCAGCTGGTCAGTTTCAGGGGCAGCTTCATCTCTGAAGATTTATTAATCTTCTGACGACAGATATTTCAGGGCCCACTCTTTTTTAACGGCAAGTCTAACCATCACCAGCGAGTAGAATCTCGGAAAACAGATTTACACATTTTAAAATATAGTTAACTAAAAAATATGTAAATTCTATACAAACTTTTTCTTTAATCAGTCTAGTAGAGATGAGCATGGACTAATTTTACCAATACAAATGGGTAGGGTTAGCAACCCATAGTGGTGCTACAAATGCTGACTAGCTGCTAACGATATGTATAGTAGAGTAGGAGTGGGCGTCCCATACTCTTGCCTTACTACTGTCGTAAAATTTAAATGCGCGATGCACATGCGCTCGGACGATTTTAACATCTGAATGTATTTCCGTTTAACATAAGAATATTTATAGTCCTAGCATCGTAAAGAGATCATTGATTTTTGGTATGAATATCTGCATTTTAGGTGCTACAATCTTACCCTACCAACATCTACATTTAAACATTTATTTTCTCCGTTTGCGCAGTTCAAGTGTTTTTCAAATAAGGTAATGGAGTTATTCGAGACTACAGAGAGGAGGACATATATAATTCATTGGTTTTATGTTTTGTTTCATTGCGTTTGTTTTTCATTATATCGTTATGGAAATTGTAACAAATAAAATGGAGCCATGCTTGGAAAGTTTAACGACTTTGCACGGTTATAGTTCATAACGCGACATTCCTGATCAAAGCCGCACACTCATACCGCGCTGTGGACTAGAGCCATAAGAAGTTGTAAAAAAAACTCCAGAAATAGTTCTATTTTAACACAACACTTTCATAGTTTTTTTTGGGTCACTGATTTTAAATCCGTTTTTAAAATTGTCAAAAAGAAAAAATGTCCATTCCTATACGGTGATGAAAATGCTAATAAGCTTTTGTTT
>NC_046661.1:15247459-15256120 GCF_010883055.1 Belonocnema kinseyi | reverse complement strand
GTGTTTATGATATTTCATATATAAGGAGCAATCGTGATTTTGGAGTTCGGCAAGATTTGAAATCTCAGAAGTAACTATGATTTATAGGAATTTTCTACATTTTTCGTAACCGTTGGCGATGTATCTGAGAACACAAATACATTCATGACGCGAATAGAATGTGGCATGGGTTGAATCATAAAACAAATTCCAACAATAAAAATATTTCATCTATTATTTTAGAGACTTTGGCAGCTTTAGAGTAGAAACTGCCTAATATTTAAAACAATGCAATACTGGGTCCGTTATATTTGAGTTTCATGTGTGTGAGTCAACTGACGATTATCTTTTTGAGGATATAACGCTCTCAGTGAAGTTCTTTGTTTCGACATGGCGGCGGCATGTGATAATAGATACTCGATTAACTAGAAGCCCTGGTAGAGGACAATTAATAAACTAAAGTACCTGATTGGGGACAATCAATAAAATTGAAGACCTGATAAGACACAATAGGAAAACTAAAGAAACTGATAAAGGACGATCGATAAACTAACAACCCCGATAAGCATCATTAGGAAAATATTTGGTATACCGTGTGGCTTCTTGGATTATGATATCTAATAATAATACGATCAAAAGCTACGAAAGGAGGGTGGGGCAGGTGAACAAAAGGTATTTAGGAATGTCGTATATGTTACTGTATTAAATCCTTGAACTATCAGTCAAATATTTTCAAAGAAAAAGCCAAAATACCGTTTAATGACCTTTATCAGGTCCAACATGGTTTCTGCGACCTTGTCCTAATTATAACTCAATTTCACTTATGAAGCCAAAATCTTGTTGCAAGTATACCTTTTTTACACCTGCTCCAACCTCCTTCCGTAGCTTTTGATCTTATTATCATTAGATATCATAATACAAGAAGCCACCCGGTATACCAAATATTTCCCTAATGGTGCTTATCGGGTTTGTTAGTTTATCGATTGTCCTTTATCAGGTTCTTCAGTTTTCCTATTGTGCCTTATCAGGTCTTCAATTTTATTGATTGTCCCTTATCAGGTACTTTAGTTTATTAATTTTCCTTTACCAGGGCTTCTAGTTAATCGAGTATTCATTATCACGTGCCGCCACCATGTCGAAACAAAGAACTTCACTGAGAGCGTTATATCCTCAAAAAGACTATCGTCAGTTGACTAACAAACATGAAACTCAAATATATCGGACCCAGTATTGCATTGTTTCAAATATTAGGCAGTTTCTACTCTAAAGCTGCCAAAGTGTCTAAAATAATAGATGAAATATTTTTATTGTTGGAATTTGTTTTATGATTCAACCCATGCCACATTCTATTCTCGTCAAGAATGTATTTGTGTTCTCAGATGCATCGCCAACGGTTGCGAAAAATGTAGAGAATTCCTATAAATCATAGTTACTTCTGAGATTTTAATTCTTGCCGAACTCCAAAATCACGATTGCTCCTTGTATATAAAATATCATAAACGCCCGCATTAAAAAAATATTCAAATTTCAGAAAGTTCGTAAATAATTGAAGCTTTAGAGGCAGCGTAGAACGATTTTTAATCCGAATTGTCTATCATTACATAGTTGTGTGTAATACTAGACCTAGTGCTATTCTTCGACGGTTCATTTAACGGACCAAATATAAAGCTGCCAATATTCTCACAAAGAATTGAAGATTTAGAGTCTTTTTAGAAGGATTTTTAATAAATTAAAAACAAATGATCTCACGCGACTTGACAGAAAAATTGTATATGGTTACCAAATGTACGTCGACGTAATGGGTTTTATTGGGTATACAATTTTGTATTGGCTATTATCGGGTGGGATAAATTAATGAAATTTGTTAACATTAACAGTAGATAACCCGAGCCATAGGGCGGGCTGTGATTGGTCGAGAGGTGTGGCCTAAAGGGGAGGAGTGGGGGTAAGAGAGAGGGGTGGCCTCTCCTGATTGGTCGAGGGGTGTGTCCTAATAACATAGGGAAGAGATGTGGCCTCTCCTAATTGGTCGAGGGGCGTGGCCTAATTACAAAATGCCGGCTATAATAATTACAAGATGGCGGTCATCCTAATTACAAAATGGCGGCCATAATAATTATTAGGGTGGACGATTTCGAGTTGGAAAAGGGGAGGGGTTGAGGATTTTTCAATTGAAAGCATTATTCTTATTTGGAAATGCGGACGCGCTCCACATGATCTTAATGAACGAATCTTTCTCAGCTGAAAAGGGGAGGGGGCCCCACCCCCTCCCTGTTAGCCTGAGAGTAGAGGATGTATATCATTGAGCTGAAAAATGCGAGAAATATTTACAACGAAAATTAATTATCCTAATCCTACTTTATATTCAGGTTGGAAAAGAGTGTGTTGGAGTAAAAAAAAACAAAGCTACAAATACTTAAAGGTATTTGTAATATTTAATTACTAATCAAAACCTAAAATTGTCCTAAATTATTCTAAGTGACAGGTGGTAAATACGAACATTGTTTTTAATTACAATTTCACATCTTTGTGCATTTATTTAGTATTTTTCCATTAAAATACATTTATTCAAGTACGTGTAGAAAATACAAGTTCAACTTCGTCTACAATGTATGAAATTAAGATGGTAGTCAGTTCTAGAAAAACGATTTCAAAATATAATTCGACGAATTGTTTCCCAAGTTTTGTTTGTACCTGACTTCTAAAGTATGTAGATTAAAACTTAATTATTTGATGAATTAATTCCTCATTTGGTGAATTAATATTTTCTGCGCTTAAATAATTTACAATTGTTTCATGTAAAAAATCTTTACATGTTTCTACGTGTTTTAATAGTCGTTAAATCCTTCTGAACCTTTCTTCGACACATACAATAACATTTTTCAGTCCTTCGAAACTAGACTTTTGAAGAACTATTTCGGGAGTATATACCTTTTTCTTTTTGGCCTCAACCTCGTCCTGCTGCGTGTCATTGTCCGTCTCGTTGCAGAGTCGAAGGTGATAATGTTGCCTGAACTGTTCATAATTTTATTGAGCGGTTGAAATGTCCCATGTGGTTCAACCTCCAGTCCAATTAAAATCGTCTTGAAAAATGAAGGATTAAGTCCATAAATAGTAGGCAGAATCATGCATTGCGTGGTTCTCTTCGTGAAGCTTTCAGACACAATAACCAAGCGTTTAAGAGCAGCGTTAGTAAGTACTTGTTTAAGTAGTGATGACTTGGGTTGATCTCATTTATTTTTGGTATATCAGGAACAGTTTATTTCGTCTGAGTGTCAAACCAGACGTTGATAGTTTGAGTTTGTGGGAACTTTAAGAAATTAAAGACCACGGAGGATTATATTTCTACTGAATAACTGTGAACTTGCGACATACTGACTCGTTTAGATACAACAATTGAACTGATTCAACTCTGTAAAATGCGTCGATATATGTACGTATTATATATAAGGAGTAGGGGAGTACTTTTTTAGGTGGGGGAAGAGCCATATGTTGTGAGCGTGGGAATAACCGTTATGCCACACACGTGAATAAAACCGGTTTCTGTATAACAGCCAAACAAAGGATAGAAGTATGCTTTTCTTAGAAATGACACAAAAGAACACGTGTTTCATATATATCATACAGAAGAATGCGTATTTCCTGGAAATTACACAAAGAACACATATTTTCTATTAGTCACACAAACAGGTTAAGTGCGTGGGAAGGGTATTTTGTATAAACCGGTTTTTCAGGTGTGAATGAATGAGTGCTGTTAAAACAACCTACTATTATCTGCAGATTTATGTATGGTATTGATATACTGGTCTAAGTGTTGCCCTCTCTAAAGAACAAACCATTGCATAAGTTATGGGTACGCAAAATTCGCAAGTGAAACTAATTATCAAAAAAATGCCATTAGTTGTCCATATACTGTCCGTGCTATATCGATACATTTTCTCCAGAAAAAATAATTTTTAACGTAATTTTTACCAGAGAAACAATTTCGATTTCGTTTATTTGCCAAAACAATATTCTACACCCACTATCATTAATTTCTGCGTTAAAAAACATTGCTCTTCTTATAATTTTTCCTAAATAGTAACTTAAATTAATATTCTTTTTAAAAGAACACATTTTTGAACACAAAATAATGCAAAAAGTGTTTGAAAACTATATTCAGGGAATTAAATGAAGAATAGTAATGATCAAAATGGTTTTTTTTACACTTTATCACAAAAGGAGAAATTTTCCTAGGTCATTCATAAATCGAATAAATAAGTCTCTAAATAACCTCTACCACTGTTCTTGTTAGAGGAAAAAATTTTTAAACTGTAAATTATTTTGTTGTGTCTGAAGATTCACATGTTTCAGGTATATAGTGGTCTTCCCCTTTGAAAAAAAAAACTATTGGCAAGTACGCCCGTAAGCGGGGAGGGTGCTGTCAATGCTTAAATCAGATTAGAGGGGTTTGTTTGGTATAAACCG
Organism: Belonocnema kinseyi; assembly: GCF_010883055.1. NCBI lineage: Eukaryota > Metazoa > Arthropoda > Insecta > Hymenoptera > Cynipidae > Belonocnema > Belonocnema kinseyi. The sequence goes on along the minus strand of NC_046661.1, from coordinate 15,251,674 downwards.
GTTTTTCAGATATAAAACAGGTTTCAACACGCTAGAAACGAGAACATTAATCGAAACAAAACAAAGATTTTTCAAGGAAACCTCTTTACAAAAAAAGTTCCAAAAAATAAGACAGAATTCAATCAAACTTTTTGAAGAAATTGAGAAAATATTCCCGGCAATAGTTTTGAGGGAAATAAAAAAAAGTCTTCCGTTTTACCTAATATATTCTGTAAGTCTTAACAATTCTTATATTTCGAAATGTTTTCTCCAGCTATCTACCATTACGGAATTTTCCACAATAATAACCCAAGCGCTATATTCTAGTGTTTAGTTTTACACAAAATTTCAAAATTAAGCAAAGCAAACAAATAATTTAAAAAAATTGCAATCAATTAAAAAAGTGTTCTTTTGTTTTTACTTAATAATTTTGTTTTAACTGAAAAAATATTTTTAATTTTTAAAACCGTTTTTTACCGGTCTACAATTACGAAATTATGGGTACCACTAGATCTAGCGCTTTAATTGACCAATCAGTTTCACAGAAAATTTCGACATTAATCGACGCAATAAAAAAAAATCAAGGGAATATTTTACCACAAATCGTTTTTTTACCTGATATATTTTTCATCCTTAACTATTCTTATTTTCTTTCTAATGTTTTTCCGAACTGTCAACCATTATGCAATTTTCCGCAATACCAGCACTAACCCTATACTAAACCAGTATGTTTTACATAAAATTTGGACTATAATCAAAACAAACAAATTATTCAATGGAAGGCTTCAACCACAAGAACTAATTTTTAATCCAAATTCTGAACCAATTTGTATACAAATGTATACCAAAACATTAAATATAATTTATTACAGACTTTTTTCCAAAAAATGTTCCGAAACATAAGACAAACTGCACTTAAATCTTCAGAAGAAATTAAAAAATAATTTTCTAACAAAAATTTGCAACCTATTTAAAAAAAGGAGAAGTTCTCTGTTTTTACGTGATATATTATTTTTAATTTTAAACATTTTTTATTTCTTTAAATCTTACAAAAAACTCCGTCAAACTAATTAATGACGTCTTTTCTTATATTTAATTTAATAATAATGAAAAATATTATGAGAAATTGAGAAAAATTTTTTTGATAAATTAAAAATACGGAAAAAATACTTTTTATGTTGCTTTTTGAATAAAAATTTGAACCGTTTTTATCTTGTGAAACCTGCAAAAAGTACACATTAAACTTTCATAGTAATGTATTTCAAGTGCCAGAATAATTTAGGCACTAATTATTTTATAATTTTTGTAATTTAGTCCAACCAGCTTCCACACTTTTCAAATTATATTCTGGTATACTTGTGTATATCCACGGCAAAAATAATATGTCAGTCTGTCGTTACCAGCAGATTATTTCACTCCATGATAAAAACACAACAACAAAAATAACTGTGTCTTCTTATATTTCGACAGCCTGACACTTATGGGGAATCAACATTGTTTCCTTAAGCTTACATGAACACTTTTCTCCTGCGAGTTAAAGAGATAGTTTACACAGCACCAGTTTTGCTACGGAAGTACATTTTAGTTCGTTTTAGAAATCACGACGATAAGAGCTTTATTCTATTTCCAATTTTCTTTTTGCCTAAAGATTTATTTAAATAATTAAAATGAAGAACTGAAACCATTTTTCCTGAACAGCAATAAGTGATTAAAACGTAAATCATCATAACTCAGTCAAATATCATTCAAACTGTTTGCAATTTGACACACATACAAAGTATGCTATATGAATGTCTACAAAACTATTAAAAATATGGACAAAAAGCATCGAGGGAATTTCATATTTAAAACAACTTACAGCGAAAAAGTTTTTCTATACAGTTGAAAGAAGATTTTTGGAAAGTGTTAGATACATATATTAAAAATTAGCGAAAAAATGCAATTTGGCAAACATTAAACGACGCCGTAACGATTGCTTGAAGAAAGTCTAACAGAGGTAGTTTCCAGCGCGAGATAGCTCAGTTCTGACAGTGTAATCGTTACAGCGTCAAACAGTAGTATGTTATAAAGTAAATATTTCTGGTAATTTTTAATGAATATACCTAAAATTTTTCTATAAATCTTCTTTTGACTATAGAGAACAACTTTCTCACTAAAAGTTGTTTGCAACCTGAAGGTCCCTCGAAATTTTTTGTTGGCGAAACTAGAAAAATGTGGTTAACGACATTAAAAAAGTTCCATTCTGCTGTACTATATAAGTTTATCTAAAGAAAAGGAATAAACTTCCCGAATCTGAAGATTTCCGTTGACTGTGAGACTGAGGTACCAATGCTAAAAACGCTTTCGAGCGTCGTACCTGGCTAAGGACACTTTCCTAAGCTTTCAGTTCATAGACTGCAGATGAAGCGTCAGAAATAGGCATGTTTTCTGTGTGTATATGTTCGTGATCGTCATGGTTCTTCTATGGATGGCTCTTTGCCTGTATTCATTCTCATAACTGCTTAAGAAACCATTACAAACAAACACCAGAAAACTATGAAAAAATTTAAAACTCTATTTCAACAGTGCATTTATTCAGGTTACTTATCTGAAGAAACAGATTTTATGAAACATCAATTTCTTATATCTTTAGAATTGCGATTTTGATATCCGTTATCAATGAGATTTGGTTTTGATTCCATGTTTATACAGAAATTCGGTTAACAGCCAACTTTCCACCGTCTATCTTCCTAAACTCAGAAGAAATATCTGGTTATTTTCAAATTTGGTTTGTTTAACTTCAGAAACGAGAAGTTAAATTTATTCAAAAATTACCTGTATAATATACCTAGCAACTTACTTACAACTCCATTGAAAAGCGTCTGTACCAATTTGACAGGTTCCCTATCTGACAATTTTATTTGGATTCCATTACAACCATTACCAACAAACACCAGAAAACTATGAAAAAATTTAAAACTCTATTTCAACAGTGCATTTATTGAGGTTACTTATCTGAAGAAACAGATTTTATGAAACATCAATTTCTTATATCTTTAGAATTGCGATTTTGATATCCGTTATCAATGAGATTTTATTTTGATTCCATGTTTATACAGAAATTCTGTTAACAGCCAACTTTCCACCGTCTATCTTCCTAAACTCAGAAGAAATATCTGGTTATTTTCAAATTTGGTTTGTTTAACTTCAGAAACGAGAAGTTAAATTTATTCAAAAATTACCTGTATAATATACCTAGCAACTTACTTACAACTCCATTGAAAAGCGTCTGTACCAATTTGACAGGTTCCCTATCTGAAAATTTTATTTGGATTCTCCTTATTCATCATTTTGTTATGATAAATCTTAAAGCATATCAATTTTATTTTCTCCTTTGAAACATATTCGATCACTCGCGAATTTCAACAAATTTTAAGTGATATTTGATAAGCCAAAAGGCACTATACTCTCAATCGAAAATTGGGTCGGATACTATGTGAATATAACAGTACCACAAACATTTATACAGTTTTTCATAAAACAAGCACGGAAAATTGTACTTTCACTATAAGCAAAACGCAGACAAAGTGTGCCTTTTTCAAAAGTGTGTTCTGCGATTTATTTATTATCATTACCTTTTTTTAAATTCTGAGAATTTGCAAACGTTTTTCCTTTTCCTACTCAAGAATATTTTTCAGAATATTTCAACTATTATCCCGTTTCCACCATAGAAAAATTAGCATGAGACCGAAGGGACCATTTACCCATCCGGTATAAATCCGGCGGATGGGTAAATGGTCCTTTGGACTCATGCTAATTTTTCTATGCTGCAAACGGGATAATAGTTGAAATATTCTGAAAAATATTTTTGAGCTGGAAAAGGAAAAACATTTGCAAATTCTCAGAATTTAAAAAAAGATAGTGATAATAAATAAATCGCAGAAACGGGATAATAGTTGAAATATTCTGAAAAATATTTTTGAGTTGGAAAAGGAAAAACGTTTGCAAATTCTCAGAATTTAAAAAAAGGTAATGATAATAAATAAATCGCAGAACACTCTTTTGAAAAAGGCACACTTTGTCTGCGGTTTGCTTACAGTGAAAGTACAATTTTCCGTGCTTGTTTTATGAAAAACTGTATAAATGTTTGTGGTACTGTTACAGTCTGTCAAGTTAAAGCGTGGGTGGCTTTACTCGCATTCGGTAAGGTGTATCGACATGATTTTGGTGTCAAAATATTAAGAAGAGCTCCCTCTT
>NC_046661.1:15220039-15247359 GCF_010883055.1 Belonocnema kinseyi | reverse complement strand
AATCTGTTTCTTCAGATAAGTAACCTGAATAAATGCACTGTTGAAATAGAGTTTTAAATTTTTTCATAGTTTTCTGGTGTTTGTTTGTAATGGTTTCTTAAGGAGTTATGAGAATAAATACAGGTAAAGAGCCATCCATAGCAGAACCATGAAGATCACAGACATATACACACAGAAAACATGCCTATTTCTGACGCTTAATCTGCAGTCTATGAACTGAAAGCTTAGGAAAGTGTCCTTAGCCAGGTACGACGCTCGAAAGCGTTTTTAGCATTGGTACCTCAGTCTCACAGTCAACGGAAATCTTCAGATTCAGGAAGTTTATTCCTTTTCTCCAGATAGACTTATATAGTACAGCAGAATGGAACTTTTTTAATGTCGTTAACCACATTTTTCTAGTTTCGCCAACAAAAAATTTCGAGGGAACTTCAGGTTGCAAACAACTTTTAGTGAGAAAGTTGTTCTCTATAGTCAAAAGAAGATTTATAGAAAAATTTTAGATATATTCATTAAAAATTACCGGAAATATTTACTTTATAACATACTACTGTTTGACGCTGTAACGATTACACTGTCAGAACTGAGCTATCTCGCGCAGGAAACTACCTCTGTTAGGCTTTCTGCAAGCAATCGTTACGGCGTCGTTTAATGTTTGCCAAATTGCATATTTTCGCTAATTTTTAATATATGTATCTAACACTTTCCAAAAATCTTCTTTCAACTGTATAGAAAAACTTTTTCGCTGTAAGTTGTTTTAAATATGAAATTCCCTCGATGCTTTTTGTCCATATTTTTAATAGCTTTGTAGACATTCATATAACATACTTTGTATGTGTGTCAAATTGCAAACAGTTTGAATGATATTTGACTGAGTTATGATGATTTACGTTTTAATCACTTATTGATGTTCAGGAGAAATGGTTTCAGTTCTTCATTTTAATTATTTAAATAAATCTTTAGACAAAAAGAAAATTGGAAATAGAATAAAGCTCTTATCGTCGTGACTTCTAAAACGCACTAAAATGTACTTCCGTAGCAAAACTGGTGCTGTGTAAACTATCTCTTTAACTCGCAGGAAAAATGTGTTCATGTAAGCTTAAGGAAACAATGTTCATTCCCCATAAGTGTCAGGCTGTCGAAATATAAGAAGACACAGTTATTTTTGTTGTTGTGTTTTTATCATTGAGTGAAATAATCTGCTTGTAACGACAGACTGACATATTATTTTTGCCGTGGACATACACAAGTATACCAGAATATAATTTGAAAAGTGTGGAAGCTGGTTGGACTAAATTACAAAAATTATAAAATAATTAGTGCCAAAATTATTCTGGCACTTGAAATACATTACTATGAAAGTTTAATGTCTACTTTTTGCAGGTTTCACAAGATAAAAACGGTTCAAATTTTTATTTAAAAAGCAACATAAAAAGTATTTTTTCCGTATTTTTAATTTATCAAAAAAATTTTTCTCTATTTCTCATAATATTTTTCATTATTATTAAATTAAATATAAGAAAAGACGGCATTAATTAGTTTGACGGAGTTTTTTGTAAGATTTAAAGAAATAAAAAATGTTTAAAATTAAAAATAATATATCACGTAAAAACAAAGAACTTCTCCTTTTTTTAAATAGGTTGCAAATTTTGGTTAGAAAATTATTTTTTAATTTCTTCTGAAGATTTAAGTGCAGTTTGTCTTATGTTTCGGAACATTTTTTGGAAAAAAGTCTTTCATAAATTATATTTAATGTTTTGGTATACATTTGTATACAAATTGGTTCAGAATTTGGATTAAAAATTAGTTCTTGTGGTTGAAGCCTTCCATTGAAAAATTTGTTTGTTTTGATTAAAGTCCAAATTTTATGTAAAACATACTGGTTTAGTATAGGGTTAGTGCTGGTATTGCGGAAAATTGCATAATGGTTGACAGTTCGGAAAAACATTAGAAAGAAAATAAGAATAGTTAAGGATGAAAAATATATTAGGTAGAAAAACGATCTGTGGTAAAATATTCCCTTGATTTTTTTTTATTGCGTCGATTAATGTCGAAATTTTCTGTGCAACTGATTGGTCAATTAAAGCGCTAGATCTAGTGGTACCCATAATTTCGTAATTGTAGACCGGTAAAAAAAGTTTTAAAAATTAAAAATATTTTTTCAATTAAAACAAAGTCTTTAAGTAAAAATAAAAGAACACTTTTTTAATTGGTTGCAATTTTTTTAAATTATTTGTTTGCTTTGCTTAATTTTGAAATTTTGTGTAAAACTAAACACTAGAATATAGCGCTAGGGTTATTATTGTGGAAAATTCCGTAATGGTAGATAGCTGGAGAAAACATTTCGAAATATAAGAATTGTTAAGACTTACAGAATATATTAGGTAAAACAGAAGACTTTTTTTTATTTCCCTCAAAACTATTGCAGGGAATATTTTCTCAATTTCTTCAAAAAGTTTGATTGAATTCTGTCTTATTTTTTGGAACTTTTTTTGCAAAAAGATTTCCATAATTTCTATGAAATTTTGTGACATTCATTTCTATAGAAACTTGTTCTGAACATTATTGGGATGAAAAAATGAGCTTTTGTGGTAAAGCCTTCCTTCAAACATTGTTATATTTCTCTGAATAACTTTAGAATTTTCCGTGAAACTAACTTGTCAAATGGAGCGTTAGGGCTCTTATTACAGAAAATTTCGTAATGGTAGCTAATTTAAAAAATTAAAACGTACCAATTTTTGACATTAAAAAAAAGTGCTATAGTAAAAACAAAAGAATTCTTTTTAATTGCTGGAAAATGTTTTTAAAAAATTATTTTTGAATTTCTTCTGAAGATTTCACTAAGAATGGACTTATTTTTTCAGCACTTTGTTTGGAAATAGATTCTGCACAAATTATATCTAATTTTCGGCATATGTTTTTCTAGAAATTGGTTTTGAACATTATTTATTTGAAAAAAATAGCTATTGTGTTAAAGCTTTCCTTGAAAAATCTTTGTTTTGTTTCGATTAATGTTCTCGTTTCTAGCGTGTTGAAATCTGTTTTATATCTGAAAAACCGGTTTATACCAAACAAACCTATTTCACTCTTAAAACACGTAGAAACATGTAAATATTTTTTAATTGAAACAATTGTAAATTATTTAAGCGCAGAAAATATTAATTCACAAAATGAAGAATTAATTCATCAAATAATTAAGTTTAAATCTACATACTTTAGAAGTCAGGTACAAACAAAACTTGAGAATCAATTCGTCGAATTATATTTTGAAATCGTTTTTCTAGAACTTACTACCATCTTATTTCTCGCATTTTTCAGCTCGATCATATACATCCTCTACTCTCAGGCTAGCAGGGAGGGGGTGGGGCTTCTCCCCTTTTCAGCTGAGAAACATTCGTTTATTAAGATCATGTGGATCGCGTCCGCTTTTCCAAATAAGAATAATCCTTTCAATTGAAAAATCTTCAACCCCTCCCCTTTTCCAACTCGAAATCGTCCACTCTAATAATTATTATGGCCGCCATATTGTAATCAGGATGGCCGCCATTTTGTAATTAGGCAACGCCCCTCGACCAATCAGGAGAGGCCACTCTCCTCTCTTACCCCCACTCCACCCCTTTAGGCCACGCCTCTCGACCAATCACAGCCCGTCCTATGGCTCGGGTTATCTACTATTAATAGAACAAACTTTTTTTTCTGAATATTAATCAGCACCAAGTATAAAGTTGTCAATATCCTAGCAAAGAATTGAAGATTTAGAGGCTGGTTAGAAAGATTTTTAATGAATTAAATTTATTTTTTTAAAAAAAGATCCTACTTCATCTTCACTCCATTGGGAATCGAATCACAAAACTTCTGATTTCCAGTCAGGTGCTTTTCCAATTAAGCTATTAGCGGAATCAGATTAAGAACTCTTAATTCAGAAAGATAAAGCTAATTTTTAGCAAGGTGTTAATGGCACAAATAATTATTTTTAAAATTATCTGCTATATCGCCAGAGATTGTACCTTACCGACAGTAGATCAACCCTCCAAATCATGAAGGCAGAAAATCTACACAATATCGATCAAGTTAAGAATCTTCAATAACAGAAAATGCTTAACGTCTTAATAAGACTAGATGGAAAATAATATTTTCAGATTAAAATTATATCTTGAAAAAATGATTCTAATCCATCTTCACTCTATTGGGAATCGAACCACAAAACTTCTAATCAATCTCTGATGATATAGCAGATAAATTTAAAAAATATTTACTTGCACCATTAACATCTAGCTAAAAATTAGCGTTATTTTATGGAATTAAGAGTTCTTAATCTGATCCCACTAATAGCTTAATTGGAAAAGCAGCTGACCGGAAATCAGAAGTTTTCTAGTTCGATTCGCAATGGAGTGAAGATGGAGTAGGATCTTTTTTCAAGAAATGATTTTAATTTGAAAATATTATTTTCCATCTAGTCTTATTAAGACGCTAAGCATTTTCTGTTATTGAAGATTCTTAACTTGATCGTTATGGTGTAGATAACTATAACTAAGACTATTCGACACTAGAAAAAATTGAGACACATATATTTTTATTGCTTAAGATCTCCTCTTTCCGACGGTGCCAATGAAATTCCTCAAAAAATTTATTTATTATCCGAAAATGCAGTTTAAACAAAAAAAAACGTGATTTTTCGTGCCTATTTTTTTTTTTGTGAACCATTTTCCAAAGCTTTTCGAGTCTATAATTAACCTGGAATTTCACTAACCGGTGGAATAAATGTATAAACTTTGAGAATCCATGGTTCAAATATCGATTTTTCGTTTTAGTATTTTCAAAATGACGTCTTAATGGCAAAATCTTTGTGAAAACTTTCATGAAATTTTTTACAGTAAACGATGCGCTTTTCGGAAAAATCATCAAGAATAAAAAGTTCTTGTAATCAGCCAAAGAATACGCCTGAATTTTTTCGAAGAGTTTTGAGCAAAATTTTGGATTTTGCATATGAACAATTTTTGCAAAATTCAAAATTTTGCTCAAAACGCTCCGGAAAAATTCAGGCATATTCCTCGGCTGATTACAAGAACTTTTTATTCTTGACAAATTTTCCGAAAAGCGCATAGTTTTTCAATAAAAAATTTCCAACGACTCCTTAACCTTTATTGCACTCTGACATCAAACCACACCTTCACCGCATTGTCATCCTGGGAATTTTCGAGTACACCCAGCAAAAAAAAATGCCAAAGCGTAAAGCCTCAAAAATTGCAACAAATTCTGAACCGGAATGGGATTCCGATGAAAATGATGAACGTATCATCATACCTAATCCAGATTACTCTGGCTCTGATGGAGATGATTCATCAGATGACGAGAATTCTGGATCGGAATTTCCCAGACCGAATGTATCATATAGATCTGTTTTCCATAACTACACAGAATCTCAAAAACAATTGGAACCAAATCACGTTTTTTCATGGAGTAACGAAGAAAAAGTTTGCGCTGGAAATTTCTGTAAAGAAATCAGCAGGAAATATTTGTCGCAATCAAAACTAGGTGATTTCGAAACTCACAGATACGAATCACGAACAAGAGCATTATGTAATAATGAACAATGTCGCCAGAGTGCTACTAGATTTTGCATTGATTGCAACATGTATTGCTGCTTACATTGTTTCTCAAAATTACATTCTGAAACAGCAGGATCAAAATGATTTCAACGGATTGAAATCTGAAATGAAAAAAATTCTCCCTAAAAAAAAAATTAAAAAATGTAAAAAAAATATATAAAATCTGGTGAAGTAAGATCTATCCATCTTGCAGGAAATTAGAACATAACGAAAAAATTTGGGATATTGTTCTATTTGTTCACGTGCCCACTGACAAAATCTACCCGATTTTGAAAATCAAAACATGAAGATCTTGATGTAAAGAGAAATGATACGGATGAAATTTATTAGGTTTCAAAATTTTCCAAACACTACTCTGAGACATTTCGGAATCATGAGCAATTTCTCGTGTACTAACGTGAGGATTATTGGCCAATGCAGCTAATACAGCAATTTAATTATTTTTTCCAGTGACTGTTGTGGTACGGGTCTTTTTCTTAGATTGAACCCTTCCATACGTACACGGACCTACGTTTTGGCAAGTTTTTCAAAACAATAGTAATTTCCAAAAAAATCCGAAACTCTATTGCCCTTATTTTCAACCGACTTCAAAAAGAAGGAGGTTCTACTTATATTTGTCGCGATGTATTTTTTGTATGTACGAGCTTTTATTGCACTCGTTCAACGATTCTGTAGCGATTTGAAAAACTCTTTTTTTCCGTGTTCAGTCATGTAACAATGAAAATGCTATATGTTTTATTGTTACTGTATTGCAGAATCGTAAGCGTACATTCTCAGTAACAGGAAAATGAAGAAAAATTAAATTTCGTCGATTACAGCGCCATCTATCGCAAAACGAGAAAAATGCTTCAGAAAAATCATACGCATTTTTATCCAAAGAAACCGAATATGCAATAAAAAATAGGGGTTCCTATTTGAGCTTTCGTGCTTGCAATTCACAACGTTTTTCATAGATTTCCCATTTTTCGAGATACTTGAAAGTTTCAAGTTTAAAAAATCACCCTGTATATACATGTGTGAGTGTAAAATGTGAAATACAGTACGTTACCCCTTTGTAATCTTAAAATTACCACTCTTGTAGAAGAAACGGATGTAGAGAGAAAAGAAGAATATGTTTTTTTTCCTTTGGTGCCTTTCTACAAAAATAGACGTTTGTAAAAAAATCTTTAACACTTGCGCGTTGCACACAAGAAACTTTTATTCTTTTATTTTCAGTCTTCTTTTACAATTACCTTGAAAAAGAGATAGATTGCGTCCAGCATGAATAGGGATAGTACATTTAAAAAATCTCTTTTTCTTTATTCTTTTTCTAGGTAATTCTAAATTAGGATTTTACTCAGAAATTTCTTCTCTTGTTTTGAGATCCAAAACCGTAGACGGGCGATTATAACTTAAGCCTTGTACGGTAGAAGATACCGAGGGAAGGAAGTACTCGCCGGTACGTTCTTGCTCAGACTGCGATTCATGATCGGCGTTCAAAACCGTACGGACGTAAAAATTTTCATTTTTGTGAAAAAACTCGCCCGACGAGTTATTTTCATTTCTTTTGTTCTGTAAAGCTTTAAGGCTTTACATTTTCAAGCCGAGTGTAAAAAAGACGAGAGAAGAAATTTCTGAGTTAGATCCTAATATAGAATTACCTAGAAAAATAATAGAAAAAAGAACATTTTTTAATGGTACTGTCTCTATTCATGCTGGACGCAATCTATTTCTTTTCAAGGTAATTTTAAAAGAAGACTAAAAATAAAAGACTAAAAGTTTCTTATGTGCAACACGCAAGTGCTAAAGATTTGTTTGGGAACGTCCAGTTTTGTAGAAAGGCACCAAAAGGAAAGAAAACATATTCTTCTTTCTTCCCTGCATCCGGAGCTAAATTTTAATCCCATGATGCTGACCATGCCAAAATCGAAAGCGTACCCAAGCGATAAGGTATTGTAGATGAAAATACAAAGAAAAAACTCGAAACGTTCATTACGTAAGATATTTATGTCAAATTAGAATATAATATTTGAGACATCGGTTCCAATCTAGTTGACCCAGGTAATAAAAAGGAAAAACATAGAAAGAAAAGGGCAAATACGAATGGAACTGATGCGCTCAGACATCTAAATTAGAATTAAATTTCTGTGAGTGCATATCAATATGGATGTATGCGAGAAGAAAAAGAGAAACATAAACTGGATCGAATACTCATATGTACGGACATCAGCTCAGATTTGAAATTCAAGTAAAAAAGTATACGCGGATACATGCATGTTTCTTATGCACTAAGTAATCCGACGCTTGCCTCGTGATTTCTCACGCATTCTTTAAAATGCATTCTTTAAAATGGAAGAAAAGTCGCGCTTGCAAAGGACATGCAATCCGATCTTTCGTTTGGTTGTAAATGTAGGGCATTGTCGCACACATTCATATGCTTACCGGTTCGTGGTTCAAGTTCAATGTTCCTCCCTCGCTTCCTCAAATCCGATTTCACTACTTTCCTACTTAGGTGACTGATATTAAATACTGCCATGCGTCCCAAGAGGATATCAATGTGCATAAAATTCTGAATTAAAATCGTTACCAAATCGTTGCCAAATAGCTTAGAACAGCTATAAGTAGCATTCGATCAATTTAGGTGAATATTGCGTTATAAATTTGTAAGCAAAATTACATCCTTCCTAAATGATCATGTGTAATTTAAATTACTACCGTGCTATTGGCGATCAATTCCGTATGTACGCCAACTCAGATTGTTGTTTCCCTCATTTTGACTTTGATATTTTGATATTTGGGCTGATTGCCGCGATCTTAAGGATACTCAGGAGAGTTTTGATCATAAAGGAATTGACTATCTCTGTAATTTTCAAAGTTACCGGACTATTGCATTTTTATGTGTTTCGTAAAATATCTTGACAATTTATGAAAGATCTCAGAATTTGAAGGGTGTCGAATTAAATCCGTAGCAATTGTTGAAATTTGGATTACATAAGCCGCCTGAGTAATCTTACTCCACGGGTTATACCACCATTTTCCAATTTCCTGCTTATTTAGTGTTGGACATTCTCATTCCAAAATTTTCTGATGAAGTTGGTTTTAAGCGAGACTATGTCTTATCTTTCAGATGACATGGCATTTCACCATTTCTTAGCAGTGTCTTTAAAGGTTTTACTAACGTCAACAGCATTGACGTAAACTTCGAAATCGCTCGGGAATTGCATTGGCCTTTTCTTACCACTGCCAGAAAATTTTGGAATGGGAAGGTTTTTCTACCATGGCATATTTCCACATGGAAATACCTTGCGTTCTAAGGTGACTTATTAATGAGATTGGTTTTGTTCTAAGCACCTTGAACGCCTTTAATTGGTTACGTGACCCTCATTTAATCGCGATAAAAACTCACACTACTTAGTTTGTTTTTAAATATTTTTTGCCAATTTTCGTTGTACCCTTGTTTCTACCTTCTTCTGTATCGAATGGACCGTTGGGTTTACCTTCGCAATTTTGCACTTGTTTTGTTTAACCGTGACAACCACATCAGCTTGCTTTTTGATAACTTTATTTGGAGTTTTTTTTTTGCACAGTTTAGTTCTCTTCCGAAATCTTCCCATTCATCAACTTTAGGGGGGTCATAAAAGGAATTTTCAAATTGTTGAGATTAGACTGAAAAATATTTAATTTTTACAGAACACGAGTTGCTCGCCTGAGAACAGGTTTTCAAATAAAACAGTAAAAACGTATAATAATTTTTAGGAGAAAAAAAGTATTAAAAACATAAAAAATCATTAAATTTTAAGTTTTGCGACGCTTTTGATTTAGGAATAAATACAACAGAGCAATAGACACCACTGAGGGGTTCTTTCAGTGTGACGGCCGTTGTCTAACGCTATTTTGGGAATTTTGTTTAAAAACCGTTGAAATGAAATAACTATTATCTTTCATATTTTTTTTTAATACATTTATACAAACTTTGGAAATTTTTTGAAGTCATAACACATAATAGCTTCGGAGGTACACCGCTCTACAGGAACAGATATAAAAGAAGAGGTGCTCCACTGCTGTCATGATTCCGGCTACTCTTATTATGTGAAATCAAAAAACCATTCGCTATTTTATTCGCGAAATTTCAGAGTCTGTACAGAACTAACATAAAGAAAGAATTTAAAAAAATTTTTTTTGTAAGCTTCCGAAAAAAATTCAATTTCCTCCTTTTTTTAGTGGTCTATATAAGTGCAAAAAACGAACGAAGCAATCTTTATTCTTTTAGTTCAACTTGAAGTTGTATATGCGCTAAATATGCTGCATAAATTTGAGCAGAAACAATCAAATTGTTTTAGAGATATCATGGCAGCAGTTTAAAAAAATCTTGTTTTAAGAAAAACACGTTTAAAAGTTGTTGTGTATAATTCATAATAAAAATTGTCTAGCCATCAATCTGCAATTCCTAGACCATAGAGTACATATATTACGTAAAACGTTTTTCTTTTGTTTTTATAAAGGCGAGCATAAAATTGCTGTGAATTTGAGAAGGACACAAACGAAATAAACAAAAGAAAAACGGATTACGTAATATATGGATGATCCCTGTGTCGATGCACGCTCCGTATACCTGCTTCGGTTTGCGCGTGTAACTTTTCAATCACTTCAAATCGCGAAAAATCCTTTCACCCACGTCTTGGATACATGTTTTAGACGTGATTTATGCGAAAAATCGATTTTTTTTATCTGACACATTAGACGACCCCCTTAAATCCGAAGGCACTAATACGACTGAATCCGAAGGCTCTACTCTTCGCGCCCCTCGGTGCTCCTCCTACTTATTTATGGCTCTTATTACCTGCATAAACATTACATTAATAGTAATTATTTAACAAATAAAATCATTGATGTTTGAAAAATAATCAAAATTATTAGTAATTATTATTATTATTAATAAATTATTATAAGATTAATTATTAAAAACTTCAAATATTTAGAATAACAATAATAGATTAATGATGAGAGAAAAGAGGGGGATAGGAACGAAAAGGATGGTACAATGGTAAGAAGGATTAGAGTTGGAAAATTCAAAATAGCGGTGGTTTGTGTATATAGAAGAAGAGGGAAAGAGGAAGGTTGGTGAGTAATTAAGAGATGGATGGAGGAAAATAAAAAAGAGTTAGTTTTGATAGGAGGTAATTTGAATGGATGGACTGGCAAACAAGAGGGAGGGACTTGGGATGGAGAAAAGGAAGCATATGTAACGAGTTCCAGGCATAGGGAGATAGACAGGGAGGAAAGGAGGTTACTAGACATAATAGGATAAACAGGATGTTCTATATGTAATGGAAATATGAAAGGAGATGCGGAAGAAATCACATTTGTAGGGAAGGGAGATACAGTGATATATTACATCCTGGTGGAAGAAAGAATGAAAGAGTGTGTAAGAAACTGGAAAATAGGGGACATGGAGAAGGGGGAGTACAATAGGAGAAAATGTGAACATGAGATGATGCTAGAAAGGAAAAAGCAAATGGGAAAGAAAAAGTACAAGGAAGAAGTAGAAAAAGCGATCAAGGAAGGTAGGGTTTGGGATATGATAAATAAGGAAAGAGGAGGAAAGATGGGCGTAAATAAAGAAATAGAATTGGGTGAGTGGACAGACTATTGCAAGGGTCCATTAGGGGAAGAACAAAATAGGATAATAAGGGATGCGGCTATAAATAGATTAAAAAGGACCAAGGCTACAGGATAAGATGTTATGGAGTATTAAGCGTTGAAGTATGGAGGAGAAGGTGTCAGGGAAGGCCTGTCGGAGATCGGCAAGAAGATATGGAAAAGGGAAAGGTGGCCATAAGAGTGGTTGATAAGGTTGGTGGTACCACTTGTCAAGAAAGGGGGGAGGGAGAAGGTAGAGGAGTACAGAGGGATCACTCTCATACCATTCGGCTATAAAATATATGCAGAAATTTTAAGAAAAAGGTTAGAGAGTCAGATAGAGGAAAGAGAAAGTATTCCACACAATGAGATGAGTTTTAGAAAAGGAATGGGAACCATAGACAACATTTACGTACTGAACTACTTGGTTAACAGAAATCTAGGAAGAAAGAGAGGGAAAGTAAGCGCGTTATTCTTGTACTTTAAAGCAGCTTTTGATTCAGTAAACAGAAAAGTTTCATGGCAGGCAATGAAAGAGAGGGGAATAGAAGGAAGACTGGTGGAGAGGATAAAGGAAATTTTTACTGAAACCAGGATTAGGGTGAACATAAGAAAGGGAAAAGGAGAGGTATTCTGGATAGAAAGGGTTCTAAGGCAAGGGTTCTCTTTGAGTCCGCTACTGTTTAAAATGTTGTTGGCAGACCTAGAGGAGAAGGTGAAGAAGAAAGGGAAAAGGGGGCGATATTGGGGTACAGAAAAATATATTCTCGAGCTTATGCGGACGACGTAGTTCTGTTAGCAGACGACGAGAAGGGGATGAACCTAATCATGAGAATTTTTGAAGAGTATGTCGGAGCAAAGGATCTGACGGTGAACGTAGAGAAGACCAAGGTGATGTGTTTTCAGGAGGAGGAAACAAGCTGCAGATTAGGAAATCAATTGAATGTGCAAGTAAAGTAATAGGCCAAGTATGGGGAACAGGAAAGAGAAGGTACAAGGACGATTGGAGAATGAGGATCAGGTTGTTTGATGCGTTGGTTTGGGCGGTGTTGTGTAATGGAGTAGAGATCTGAGGATGGAAGGAACATAGAAAAGTAGAGAGCACACATGAGCGATTTCTGAAGTGGGTAATGGGGGTTAGCTGGAGTTGTCCAGGATACATGATAAGAGGAGAGTTAGGCATGGACAAAATAGTTACTAGACAAATTAAGAGAGCCTGGAGGTTTGAAGATAAGCTAAAAGGGGAGAGGGAAGCAGAAAAACTCACGCATGTTTGATTGAAATTCGGAACAATGAGGCGAGAGGAAATTTGAGAAATTCAAAATGGGAGGAAGAAAGGAGAAAACTGAGAAGGGTTTGTAAGATACAAGAAGGGGTTATGGAATAGCATGGCATAGAGTTAGAGATATTAGTTAAACAAGGAGAAGAGAGATGGAAAAATATTATAGATTCGAGGTACAATAGATGGTATATGATGCTCAAAGTGTTGACTGTACCAGAATATCTGCAAAAAATGAAAAAATAAGACAAATGGAGTAGGGTGATACGGTTTAGAATGGGAAAAGGAGTGAGAGCTTGTAGATATTCAATGGATGAAGAGGAGAAACTATGTAGAGTATGTGGATACGAATTGGCGTCATGGGCACATTTTTACAGAGATGCACATGAGAAGAAGAGGGGTAGTTGAGTGTGGATGAGTATGTAAGATGGTGTTTGGATGGTACTGGACAAGAAGTGATGTGGATGAAGAAATTTTAAGAAGTGAGGGAAAGCAAGGAAAAAGGGCAGTGCCAATAAGTGAATCCTGAAAAAGGAAATTAAGGGGCAGAATTTAAATTCGAAATCGCTGAAAATGTTCGTTATTTATGGTAAGAGGAAACGGAAGCCCTGGAAGATCGCTCATTACTAGAATTATTAGTATTATTTTTTTGTTATTATTCAATTTAACTTGCAAGTAAGGCGAAACATTGGAAGATAACAGTTGATAACTTAGATTAAGGATGGGACGTAAATATTTTGTTCAGGGAGCGGAGGCCCTCAAACCCTTAAAAGGGAGAGATTTAATATACATACATTTTGAATAACTAAAGATAATTGTTATTTTTATAAAATATCGTGTATATGTATATATAATTGAAAATTTGTCATAAGGACAATCGCAGGATTTTGCCGAGATCGGGTGCTAATCTGGAAAATTGCACCCGCTCCCAGCGAAATCGCGGTAAAATTTCAACCACAAACACGTCTCATACCGTGAGATAGGTGGTTACAGTCTGTAAAGAAATTAATACGACGATCCAGCAAAAGCCTCATGCACCCTAAAAACACGGAGCGACCCAAGGACTACCGCCTTCTGCATTTTTCCCGCAAGTGTTTTAGCATATTCTTGACACGCAGGGAGGCTTTTTAGGCCATTAGCAAGTGAAAGCTTGGCACCTCCAAGAGCGCCGACGATAAGGACAATTAGTTTAACAGAATATTCCGGGTACAATCGTTGCAACTCCCTTATAAGGTCTCGATACCTCTCTTTCTTTTCTTTCTCCTTGGTTATGATGTTTTTGTCAGCTGGTGCCGGAAATTTCGATAACGAACATGGTTCGCTTCTCGGAATCAAGAAGAACCATGTCAGGCCTCGAGTGAGCAACAGAAACAATTGTCGAGAATATAAAGTTCCAGTATAAGCGGCACTTCCCATTCTCGACAATTCACTCGATTTCCCTAGGAGCATTTAGAGGAGCGATATTAAGGTCAATGCCGTAAGATTGACAGAGATGGTAATAAAGCACTCTTAGTGCCGCATTGTGCCTTTGAATGTAGGTCGTTCCCGCGTGAATTGGACAACTAGATAGTATGTGAGCTAAATGCTCGGGGTGTGCATGGAATGTTCTGCAGCTATCATCAGGAATGTCTTGGCTCAAAATGTAGCGACGGTAAGTTAAGGAGGAAATGACACCGTCTTGGCATGCAAAAATGCAACCCCCGGTACCAGACTTCAATCCAAGCGATTTAAGGAAAGCAACCGTTAGCTCACAAGACATTGACTGATCCTTCACATTTCTGTGGAAGATACCGTGCATCCTCTTATCGAGGAGCTGTTCACGAAAGTTTTTCTCTTGTGCTTTCTTAATCCGGGATTTCAGGAGTGAGTACTCGAGATAGATAAGATTTGATGCAATCACTTGTTCGTGATTCCTGACCATTTTAAGAAGAGGGTCTCTTCTATTTGCAACTCTATGTGCTATACCCAGAACAATCCTGTTGTGAACACATTCAAGAATCAATATTCCGCGACCCCCTTGACGGCGTGAGAAATACAGTCGCGGAACGGAAGGCTTAAGATGCATGCTTTTGTTAATATGCATAACCTTTTTTGTCCCGATATCAAGGAATCTGAGCTCGTTCTTCGTCCATGGAACTACTCCAATTGAATAAAGTACTACCGAGACGGCAAGCATGTTCGCTGCAGATACTTTGTTCCTAGCCAACAGTTCGGAAGACCAACTCTGTCGGATCAGAAGTTTGTATCTGCTTCGGAGAGTATCCTTTATAGATGTCACATCCTAAATGGGGCTCTGTTGCACGCCCAGGTATGTATAAGTCTCTCCAGTGCAAAGGTGTCGTATAGCGCTTCTATCAACGAGCTCAGGATCCTCAGTGATGCCATTAAGTTTTCCTCGCTTCAAATAAACCTTGGCGCATTTGTCTAACCCAAATTCCATTCCAATTTCCTTAGTATATTGCTCGACAATCCCTAGAGCTAGATGTAGTTGCTCTTTGTTTTTAGCACGGATCTTAAGATCGTCCATGTAAAATACATGAGTGACCTTGTACTTTCGATCTGCAGGTTTGCTGCACAAGTACCCGTCGGAATAGCGTAGTGCTAGAGATAGTGGCAATAATGTAAGGCAAAAGAGGAGTGGGCTCATGGTGTCGCCCTGAAAGACACCTCTCTGAAAGGTGAACTTATTAGTTGTCACACGATTTTTTCCAGATGAGATAGTAAATCTGGTTTTCCAAAGCGGCATCTCTGTGTGAATATCTTATAAAGTGTGTTCAGACAACTTATTGGCCTGTAATTCTTCGGGTCAGCTAAGTTGCCTATTTTCGGCAGGAGTATTGTGCGCCCTTCCACCAACCACTCCGAAATCGGCTCTTGCGACTTCAAATATGAGGTGAAAATGCGGGACAAATGCTGATGGGTTGAAGAAAACTTCTTCCACCAGAAGGTTTTGATACAATCTGGTCCCGGTGCGGAATAGTTCTTCATCTCTCTTAATACTTTTTTTACCTCCTCGGTAGTGATAGGTGGGCATTCTTTATCAGGTGTTATGACGGCAACACCTAACTCCTTGAAGCTATTTATATTTTCTGATTCTTCCTTTAGTCTATGCTGCACTTCGTAGACTTCTCTCCAAAATACGTCGACCTCCTCTGGTTTGGGTCAGTGAAACCAGATCTAAAACGAGATGTGGTCCAATACTATGACAGGGCTATGTCCGAGTGAATATAGTAGGAGACGCTATAAATGACTGAGTTGCGCGCGCAACCCATTTCTCCTCTTCTGAATTGGAAAACTCGAAGGTGCACGATTGCCGGTCGGAGCACTTCGGCGATTCTATTTATATATCTATCTGCTAACTGCTTTGAAATAAATTCAGGATATTGAGATTTTAATATTTCCAGATTTCGATGCTGGCGTTTCTCATGATTTGAATAGATCGCGCGCCTCTTGATATGCGTATATTTCGAGGTTATGTTATTTCATGTATAAAATATAAATTACATAAATATTAATACTATTATATATATAAATATATACGTATATAATGATAATATTATAATTATGTTATATTATAATAGTCTTATTTATATCTTGATCCGCATTTGAAACAAATTGGCCATTTTGGAATTCATCTCGTTTGGATAAAAACTCAATTATTTGATTCAAAAATTAATTATTTTGTTGAAAATGTAACTATTTTGTAAAAAAAGTTCCTTTTTTCTATCAAAAGTTCAACTACTTTTTTTTAATTTTTATTTTTTTTCATTGGAGGTTCATCTCTTTCGTTGAAAATACATTTTTGAAACTGACAATCAATACCATTTTTGGATAAGAAATCATGTGTTTTGTTAAAAGGTCGTCCTTCTTTGCAGAAATTAAATTGTTTTATGGAAAATTTATACTTTTTGATTAAAAATTACATTTTTCGGTTGAATTATCAACTATAAATATGTTTTGGTTGTAAAGTCGTTCTATTGTAAATGCAACTTTTGTTAAAAATTAAAATCATAATTTTTTGGTGGAAATACACTTTTTGTTTTTAAAATTAAATAATTTCGTTGAAAGTTCATGTCTTCTGTCGGAAATTGACCTTGTTTAGTAGAAATCTAATCTTTTTGGTTGAAAATGTATCATTTTTGGTCAAAAATGCAATTGTTTGGTTAAAATATCAACTGTACATCTTCTTGGGTTTGAAAGTCGATTATTTCACTAAGACTTGAACTACTTTGTAAAAAAAAAAATACGTTTTGTTAACAATGTTTTTTAATTATGGTTAAAAAATTAACTATTTGGTTGAAAGTTTAACTCTTTCATTGAAAACTCATATTTTTCGCTTAAAAAATTCAACTTTTTGAAGATAATTCGTCTTTTTTACTTTAAAATTCAATAATTTCTTTAAAAATTCATGTAGTTTAAGATTGGTCTTTTTTTGTAAATCATCATTTTTCTTGGTCGAAAATTCCTCTGATTGGTTGAAAATTTAACAACTTTGTTTAAAATTAATTTTTTCTGTTAAAAATTATTCATCTTTATCTGAAATTGTAACTATTATATGATTGATTAAAAATTAATCGTATATATTGGTTAAGTTAGAAATTTTTTTTTATAGAACATTGATCTTCTTGGTCAAAAATTCACCTATTCCCTTGAAAATTTAACAATTTTGTTGAAAATTCGTTTTTTTCTTGTTCAATTCAATTTTTTGGCACAGTTTTTATCTGGAAATTGTACTGTTACATTTTTGGCTGAAACTTTATCCTGTACATTTTATTAGTTAAAACACCAATTATTTGTTAGAAAATGAATTTATTTTGTTGAAAAGTAAGCTTTTGGGTTTAAAATTGATTTATTGTATTAATTCGATTTTTTTCCTAAAATTAAAAAAACTAAAAACTCAACTGTTTTGTGAAAAATTTTCTGTTTGCATGAGTATTTTTTAACCCGAAGTCTCTAAAATGTTAAAGTCATAAAAATTTTAAAATGGTAATTTCGTATTTTAAAATAATTTAATTTAAAAAAATGTAAAACTAAAAGGTGTTAAAAGTTTGTGTTTTATACGTATGAATTATTGAGCGTTTAAATGAAATATTTCTGAATTAAAAATTTGTCAAGCTTCAGTTTTCAAAGTTTAAAATTCAAAAGATTTCCACCCCAAAAAAATCATTTTCAGATTTAAAATTTTGAATTTTTTAATTTCATTCTGAATTGAAACAGGAATTGAATTCAACAAGAAAAGGAACGAATTTTCAACAAAATTGTTAAATTTTCAAGGGAAGAGGTAAATTTTTGACCAAGAAGATTAATGTTCTATAAAAAAAACGATTTTCCAACTTAACCAATATGTACGATTAATTTTTAATCAATCATATAATAGTTATATTTTCAGATAAAGATAAATAATTTTTAACAGAAAAAATTAATTTTGAACAAAGTTGTTAAATTTTTAACCAATCAGATGAACTTTCCATCAAGAAAATTGATGATCTACAAAAAAAGACAAATCTTAAACAAAATAAATGAATTTTTCAATAAATTATTTAATTTTAAAGTAAAAAAGACGAATTATCTACAAAAAGTTGAATTTTTTAAGCGAAAAATATGAGTTTTCAATGAAAGAGTTAAACTTTCAACCAAATAGTTAATTTTTCAACCATAATTAAAAAACATTGTTAACAAACCGTATTTTTTTACAAAGTAGTTCAAGTCTTAGTGAAATAATCGACTTTCAAACCCAAGAAGATGAACAGTTGATATTTTAACTAAACAATTGCATTTTTGACCAAAAATGATACATTTTCAACCAAAAAGATTAAATTTCTACTAAACAAGGTCAATTTCCGACAGAAGACATGAACTTTCAACAAAATTATTTAATTTTAAAAACAAAAAGTGTATTTCCACCCAAAAATTATGATTTTAATTTTTAACAAAAGTTGCATTTACAACAGAACGACTTTACAACCAAAACATATTTATAGTTGATAATTCAACCGAAAAATGTAATTTTTAATCAAAAATATAAATTTTCCATAAAACAATTTAATTTCTGCAAAGAAGGACGACCTTTTAACAAAACACATGATTTCTTATCCAAAAATGGTATTGATTGTCAGTTTCAAAAATGTATTTTCAACGAAAGAGATGAACCTCCAAATGAAAAAAAAATAAAAATTTAAAAAAAGTAGTTTAACTTTTGATAGAAAAAAGGAATTTTTTTACAAAATAGTTACATTTTCAACAAAATAATTGATTTTTGAATCAAATAATTGAGTTTTCATCCAAACGAGATGAATTCCAAAATGGCCAATTTGTTTCAAATGCGGATCAAGATATAAATAAGACTATTATAATATAACATAATTATAATATTATCATTAATAATATACGTATATATTTATATATAATAGTATTAATATTTATATAATTTATATTTTATACGCATATCAAGAGGCGCGCGATCTATTCAAATCATGAGAAACGCCAGCATCGAAATCTGGAAATATTAAAATCTCAATATCCTGAATTTATTTCAAAGCAGTTAGCAGATAGATATATAAATAAAATCGCCGAAGTGCTCCGACCGGCAATCGTGCACCTTCGAGTTTTCATATTCAGAAGAGGAGAAATGGGTTGCGCGCGCAACTCAGTCATTTACAGCACCTCCTACTATATTCACACGGACATAGCCCTGTCATAGTATTGGTCCACATCTCGTTTCAGATCTGGGATCACTGGTTTTGGGTGGGTGTTCGACAGTAACCGGAGGGTCTTTGAAGAGTCGAGATGGGTCAGAGAGAAACTGTTGATTTTCCCTGACCCACCTCTCCCTCCGCTCTAGACTTCTCTTAGCGTCAGATAGTATCCGTATTCTCTCAACAATATGCTGCCTGATGGTCAGCAGCTTTGACTTGTTAAGTGTGTGATAACGAGTCCGGAGTTCGCGCGCGACCTTTCGAACCTCGGCGGTAAAATTCTTGCCAGATGTGATGTAGTCAATCGCACACTGAATGCGGGACGCGTACTGTCTTGCCCAGCCTATCTTTATGGCAAGTTGATGCATTCGTCTTTTGGTCTTATGATGAACCGTTGGTTTTGTTTTACGGTTCGCATCGGCCAAAGCTCTCGCTGCATTATACACAAAATAATTGATAGCCCAATGGTCAGATTCTCCGGAAAAATCTCCACGAAGCTCGTCATCCATTTCAGCCAGATCTTTAGACTTGAGAGAAACCTTGGTGTTGATGTTTCTCTTTGTGGTAAAGCATTGTTCTTCCTCTATTAGATGCCTGGCCGCGGTTACTCTTAGTGTCGCCTCTCTTTCTCTGTTGCCAGCTTGTTCTAGCTGTGGTAGAGTAGGCGTTCCGCTTACATAGCCCCTTTTTCGGAGTAGTTCAGAATGGTTTCGCAAACTTTGCTGCGATAAGTGCGATAGCTCCGGGTGTTTCTCGCACCACAGAACATGCAGCCGTGCCATGTAACCCCGTTCAGGGGCCACGCTCGCATCGTAGCACTCTAGCAAGTCGTGATTCAGTCGCTCCGTCCACCCATAGGTCGCGAGATCCCGCCGATCCATCGCATTGAATCCATTTTCATTTTACTCTCCCAGCTCTAGATGGGTCGGCATTGTTGGTCGACCCATTGTCGGGAGCCTTGCGCGTTCTGTTGTTTTGAACCGCACTTACTGCAACTATGTTTGGTGATGTCATTGTTGTTCCCACGAGAAGCTAGGGAAAGGGGTTCGTCCATCCTTGTAGAGCCCCGCATGAAAGGATAAGGCTACGTACTCTGAGAGATCGCCCGGTATCCCAGAGTCGCCTTTCTAGACACCTCACCCAGGTGCCGTTCAGCTTTCGGCACGTTTCTCACACCTCCGCTTGGGTTTAATTTTTTCGGGACCACTCCTGGACAATTGTCCGCGACTGCCTATTTATTTTTGTAACCATATTCAGCAGAAACCCTTGGTAATTTTATTAAATTAGGAACCTCAATATAATTTCTGAGAAATTCATAATTTGTTAATAAATTTTATGATTTTTCAACAAATGTAATAAACGAATGCTTTATTTGGGCATTTTTCGACGTAAAAACTTGTTGTTTTTGTTTCAAAGTCAGTTCTTTTAATTTCAGAAAAAAATTTCTTTTTTTCATTTAGTACTTACAGTTGGCAAACACAAGAGGGTTGTAATACAAGGAATGATTGAACTATACATTTAATAATTGTTATAAATAAAATCTATAACATATGAAAAGTCGGAACACTCACGAGCCTAAAGAAAGTTTCTCTTCCAGAGTTAATAAGCTAATTCGCATATATTATGGAACTTTTTTTCTGAAATTAAAAGGACTGACTTTGAAAAAAACGAGTTTTTAGGTCGACAAATGCCCGGATATTGATTTTTTAAATTAAATTTGTTTAACAAAAACATAAATTTAATCAACTAATTATGAATGTTACTGAAATTATTGTAAAGTTCCCAATTAAAAGGACTAAAATTGAAAAAAATAGTTTTGCCGTCGACAAATGCCTAAATAATGCATTTGTTTATTAAATTTGTTTGAGAAATTATAGCATTCATGAACTAATTATGAATGTTGCTGAAATTAAAATAAAGTTCTTAATTAGAAGGACCGACATCGAAAAAAAGAAATTTTTCGTCAACGGATGCCCGAATAATGCATTTGTTAATTAAATTTGTTTTTTAAAAAATGAAATTTATCAAATAGTTATAGATGTTGCGGAAATTATCATGAAATTACCAACTAAAAATACTGGTATTGAAAAAAGCGAATTCTTTCGTCGATAAGTGCTTGAATAATGCATTTGTTTATTAACTTTGTTTGATAAAATTATAAAATACATTTAAAAATTATGAATTTTCGGAAATTATCATGAGGCTTCTAATTTTAAAAAATCGACATCGAAAAAACGAATTTCTCTGACGACAAATGCCTGAATAATGCATTTGTTTAGTACATTTTTTTATAATATTAACAAGAATAGTCTAAACAAAAATTTGTTCATTCAAAGATTGTTTCTATTCAAATTTCTGGCAATATAACTTAAACAAACGTTAAATAATTGAAAATGATAGAAAAACATTTTCAATAAATAATTTGTTTATGAAAATTTGTTTTGTTTATTGTATCATAATGGAATATCTGTATATAATATAAATTCTGTGAAACGTCGGCGATTACAACAATTTTCTTATTATTGACAAGCACCGGGAACGTCAAATAAAAAAAGCTGTTATTTCTTTCGTCATATTAATTTATTTATAAAAAAGTTGAAAAACTAAATTAAAAATCAGGCCTGACAACTTTCTTTGAAATTTTATCAGATTAAAGAAAACATTCAAATCGGTCCACAGGTTCAGCCGGAATCATATTTGGAACCAAAAAAAATGTACTTTTTCCCCAATGTGCAGCGGTTTACTGTCACAGGAAGACAGGAGCATTCACTAGAACTCGTTAGAAGGCGCCACCAAACTTACATTAACGGCCGCGTAATTTGAACTAAAAGTAAGCAAAGTAAAGATTTTAAAATAAAATTATAAAAAATGAGCAAAATAAAATATGAGACGGAACTGTAGCTTCATAAAAAGATGAGCTGCAAAGTTGAAAATTATTATTAAAGAAGAAATGAAAGATTTCATAGGAACGTAAGCTTTGACTAACAGCAGGTAATGTAGATTTTTTACTGTTAAAAACTTGCCTCTTCAACATATCTTTCTTCTTTCCTTTCAATAATACTTTCAGACTGTGCAAAAACTTTACTTTGCTTAATTTGAGTTCGAATTTCGCGGACACTCATGTGAGTTTGCTAGCGGCTCCTAACTAGCAGTAAACGATTTCATTCCGTCCCCTCTCGAGTGCCGTCCGGCAAACCATTAATGCAGGGCTGTACCGTGCCCGAAAGTCTAAGTAACAATTCTGTTACAAGGTGCACAAGTCATGCATTTAATGTCTAAACTAAGTATTTGTAATAAAGAAGCCTTTTTTTAAGCATCAGTAATCATTTTCTTCGTTGCCATTGGCTTTTGGATGCCTAAAATTATCTAGCACACTTTTGGTATCCTCACGTTGAACTCCAACTCGTCCATTTATATTTCCTAGTAGAATGATTTTTTCCTAATAGAATTAGTGCCCATAGAATCATTTGAAGCTTCCCAGAAGGCGTCTTCACTCCACTCATTTTACCATCAATTAGGGCGCAGCACTCTATAATAAATAATCTTCGAATTCCCACTTTCACTCTAATCCGCAACAATTTGGGAGATAAAAATACATGCTTCTTGGCATGCTGTCTTGTTCACTTATTCATTACTAGACCAACCCCATGACCACGATGTGATCCGCTATCTGCTCTTAACCACAGTTCGCTTCTTACCTCTAACTCCCAATTTTCATCTTTCTAATGTCCCAAGCATTTTTCTTTTATTTAGGTACACATAAAAAATCTAGCGTCCATACGCTCATAGTTACTGGTAGTACTCTTTCCTTTAGATCATTCACCCCTCTAGCATTTCAAACACCCAGTCTCCTTTTACCGTCTGACACTTTAACTTTACCTTTACCAGATGCATGTTTTTCACCAAACAACGGTTCAATCCATTCTGAGGGTACTCTATTGTTTTTATTATTTATTATGTAAAGTGTATGCAGAACTAAAACCAAAGATTTTTAGTTGGTTTGTGTTATCTAATGAAAAGGGCAACCAGCACTCAGCAGATTTTTAATAGAAAAGAATCTGTGTTCCACAAATTTTCCTTAAATTTTCATAAAGTCTTATAATTTAATACCGTAAATTTCTATCAATTTAAAATAAATAATAAAATAATAAAAATAATTTTTTGTCAGTAAGAGATTTGACTCTTAGCTTATAAGGACACTGAAAAACTAAAATTCGAGAGGCTCGTCTCCCAATTTCTTACGCAAAAAAGTATTATTAATTTTCTCAAGTGACTGACCATCCGAAACATGAAAACTGTTCGTTTTTAATCTAAAAATCCAGCCTCTTTAAAATATTGATATTTATGATATTTCGTGATAGGTGTTTCGGTTAATAATGTCGATTTTTTCGCAGAATTTGGCCGTTTGTTTACATAACAAAAAGAATTAACATAATAATCAAAGTACTGGCCATTTCGTTTTCTACAATTTTTCCCCATCTTTCGGGAAATGTAAGGATTCCTCCCCAAAAGAACTGTTCATTTGTTGAGGCCAACCATTCATCGAGCCAAATTCTCACTTCTTCGCAAGACTAGAAATTTTTCTTTGAAAGTCCGTGCTGCATCGATCGGAATAAGTGGTAGTCCGATAAGGCCAAGTCCGGTGAATACGGCTGGTGGGGTAGGATGTCCAATCTCATGTTTTCAAAATAGTTTTGGACTGGTTTGGCAACATGAGGCCGTTGAAAAATTAAAATAAATAAAATAAAATAATAAAATGTTGAAAAATTACTTTCTCGTGTCTTTGCGCGTATTCTGCTAGTTTTTCCTTCCATCCTTTATTCAATTTAATTAATTGTTGTCTGTACCGTTTGCCAGTAATCGTCTCACCAGTTTTCAGCAGTTCGTAATACATAGCTCCCCTATTCTCCCACCAAATACACAGCAAAGCCTTCTTTTCATGTATATTGCGCATTGGTTGTGGCGTTGAAGGCTGACCTGAGTCTACCCATGATTTTCTTCGTTTTGGGTTGTCAAAATAGATCCACTTTTCTACTTTTCATCACCGGTCACAATTCGATGCAAGAAACCTATTCTTTTCTGTCTGGCTAGCAGAATTGCACAAATAGTTTTTCGCCTTTCAATGTCTCTGTCTTTTAATTGATATGAGCCCCATTTCCCTACCAAATGGACTTTTCCCAATGGGTGTAGACGTTCGGAAATGGTGGATTGGGTAACATTTAATGAATTTTCGATTTGCTTCAACGTTTACGATGAGTTTTCATCCAATAAAGCTTACAAATCTTCATCTTCATACTGCTTGGGCTGAGCTGGACGCTCCTTGTCTTTTGAATCAAAGTCACCAGTTTCAACCTGTTGAAACCATCGTTAACAAGTATTTTGGGTTATAATATTTTCCCCGTAAGCTTCAACCAACAATCTATATCTTTCAGCAACCGTTTTCTTCAAATGAAAGAACGTTATTAAACTTTCCCACAAAACGGCTTTTCCAGGTACGCAATTCGACAGTTCCAAAGCTTTCAAAAAATATGTTCTTTGCACATTGACAATCCAGAACAAACTGGCTTTTGATGACGTATGTCGAACCTTCAAAGCGCAATAGATGCCTTGCGTCTATACCAACAAACGTATTAGTAACGCCATCTCTTAGCAAAATCGACATTAGTAACCGAAACTAAATATAAACTCAGGAGAAAACGAAACAAATATTAACAAAAATTTTTTCCCTACTTTTTAAGGTGAGAACTTGTAAGCTCTAGAAGCTACGATCATTGTTCCTTAAAACAACCAATCCCGACGTAAACGGAACGTGTATGTCGTCCATTCCTGTTCCTTTTATCCTAGAACGTAAACAAGAACGAAGACATGGCACATTTGGAGGTGAAGATTTCACATCTGGCCCCGGACAAACGCAAGAACATCGTTTAAAATTGTCGGAACAACTCAGAGAGGGTCATCATTACCTGTTGGCAAGGAAGGTCCCCGGCGCGAAGAGGATATATGAAGAGGTGATATAAACGTTGGGTTAATATGCTCGTGGAATATGCTAATATAAAGCCTCAGTATTTAAGAGATCAGGTGTCTTTTTTACGCAAAGTGACCCCAGTTTTGTATAACATCCACAGACTAATTAGAGTCACTAAAGAAATGAGCATGTTGTAAGTTAATTTAATACGATGCTTGAAACCTCCTGCGTTGATACTGTAGGTACAAAATTAGAAACATGGTGTAGTTTGGACTTCGTCTTTTACCGCTGTTATCTTTACACAGCGGTCACGAGCGTAGAGCTGAAAACAGTTACCTGTGGGTGCTTTCAGAGAGCTACTATGTACTGAAAAAGAAGCTTCTAATGTGTCCTCTAAGGGTTTACATTTTTGTTACACCTTTTTTTTATTCCTTTACACACCCCCACACACTTACTTGATGGTGGAAGGGGGATCTACAGTTTAAGGTGGATTCCGAACCACCAAGAGCAACAGTTTTTAGTACTTAGAGAAAACCTTTTTCTCTAGAGGTACTGCGCGTACATTCTAATAAGTGTCTTGCTGAATGGGTGCAACGCTAAACAGAACCACAGTACACTAAAGGATTCTCCTTAAAAGATACATGTAATGCGTCTTAAAATAGTTATCATTGATTTTCCATGAAAAAAGTACTTGATTCTTGTACCCCAAAGCATCATCGCATGGCTAAGAAAGTCAAAGATGCGTGGCCAGATTTTGTATAATTTTAACACTTGAGGAAAATAGTCATGTGGTATGGAAGAAAACGCTTTATTGTAGTCAATGCATGCTATGCGCAAGTTTCTTTCATGTTTGCAAGTTTGTTTTATGGCAACAGCGTCTATGCTAACTAGGTCTTTACTGCCCCGTGCGGTTTTACAATATCATTTAATTATTGTGTTAGTATGTCATTCTCGTTGCAGTGAGAATATACCTTATCTGCAATGGTGGGTGTACGACATTTAAAAATTGTAGGAAGACAGGCTATCGGTTTAAATTCAGATGAATCTTGAGCGTGCGGTTTTTTAAACAACATATACGCAGTACCTTTGAGCATACAGTCTTTGGCATTAGATCTGGGTGTTCGATGATCTTCAGAAAACTTCTTGCACGCCCAAGATTCACACTCATCAAGTACTTATACCAGAAGATGTGCACCATGTCCGGACCTAAATCTTTCCAGATACTTTGCCTTTCAAAACCGTTGAATTATCTGAATTTGTGACATTAGTCAGCTCCATTTTCGGGCTATTGATTGCTCACACTACTGCTTACTGCTCTTACTTAGTATCCCTAGTAGGAATCATGCAGTGGCGAAATTGCTTCTGTTATTTTATCCCCAAATATTCGACAAGTAGTTAGTCATGTCTTCTAATTGAGAGACTTCGGTGTCTTACCAGTTATTTGACTTTACACTCAGTGTACTATAAGACGTTCTATCATTTGCATCAAAGGTTCGATTCTGGTGCCTTCTCACAATGCTTTTATTGTACCGACGCAGTCTAGCAGTAAGAACATCAAGTCTCTGCCAATGGGGGTCTTTAATCTCATCTGTTATTGCTGTCAATGTCTCGATGTATCGAAGGCAGATGATTTTCTGAACATGGTATATCAGCTGTCCGGTTCTATTTTCTTTCTTATATTGAGTCAATTGACTTAATTTGCACCTTACTTTGCTGACATACATATCCAACATGCTCTTCCATTGTGCATCTCAAGTCCTTTCTTGGACAAAGACTGCAATTGTAGGCCTAGTTCTGCAGACCGACGTTCCAAGCGCTGTCACAGCCACATATTATACAAGCGTTTTCATCTTTGACTCAGTTTTTTTGCGTTCAAATTCATAGGTTCAACCTTGTTGTTCAGGCATTCTGTTAGTGTACGAATTTCATTTATAATCAAAATTCCGCTCAAGGTGCTGTAATTTTTCAGAGATATCGCTCTTTACATGAACGGTAATAATGTCTGGATGTGGTTCTATTTAATTCGGTACTTGATGTAAATTTTCCCTAGCACCTACAGTCTGTCAAGTTAAAGCGTGGGTGGCTTTACTCGCAGTCGGTAAGGTGTATCGACATGATTTAGGTGTCAAAATATTAAGAAGAGCTCCCTCTTTCAT
>NC_046661.1:15211381-15219939 GCF_010883055.1 Belonocnema kinseyi | reverse complement strand
TGAAAGAGGGAGCTCTTCTTAATATTTTTACACCAAAATCATGTCGATACACCTTACCGACTGCGAGTAAAGCCACCCACGCTTTAACTTGACAGACTGTATGTTCCATTTTCTTAGCTAATCACATTTTGTTCTCGGAATTTTACTCTTGCGGGCGAGATCTCACACTCTTCCAGCATTCAAAAAGAATCATTCTTACATCCATGTCTTTGTGAAACAAGATAATAATTGGTCGAGGCAGGTGACATTTATGTTGATATTTGCCAATTCTTGTTATATTCATAATTGAAACTGAAACTGTGATCTTCTTTGCACCCATACTGAACAATATTCGACCCGCGTAAAATTCTTTCAGACATCTCAGTTAAGCAACGAAAAATGATAGAGTTCTCCAACTCTTCGCCGAGAGAATTATGCGGCATAAAAGCTTCTTGAATCTCCTAAACCTTAACTGCCAAAAAGTCAATTTTCTCCAAGTCATCGTTCAATTTTCTAAAATAATCATCGATTTTTGATGAAACTATTTTAATTTGAAGCGATATAAATTCCTTGTAATCTTTTTTTTTCCTTTAAATATTACTCTTGCAGAATCTTCACCTGATCCTCATATGTAATAGCAGGGGTTGGACTGAGTGAGGGCGACTTTTTTGGCTTAAATACACAGCATTGTCTATTCACAGTATAGTAGTCGTAACTAACTTTGCACAACGTTTTGCACCACCCACCA
Source organism: Belonocnema kinseyi (assembly GCF_010883055.1). NCBI lineage: Eukaryota > Metazoa > Arthropoda > Insecta > Hymenoptera > Cynipidae > Belonocnema > Belonocnema kinseyi. Next base: position 15,219,212 of record NC_046661.1, on the reverse strand, counting down.
CAACTAGCTTCCAAGTCGCTGGATTACACATTGTGTCAGGCCTTTTTTTAGTTCAAAACTGTCCAAATTTAAATTGAAGTAAATGTTATCAGTAATGTACCTCCGATGTCTCACTTTGTGTTTGAGATGATTCTGATGGAAATTCACAAACACATTGACACTTTGTTTCACTGACAGATTATTAAGATACACTATGCCATACTAGAACATGTACATCTTCTGAATATTAAAATTAACGCAATTAACCATAAGTTATCACCTGAAAAAGTTTAATGAACCAATTAGAGGCACCAATCTCACACAATAACGACAGCTGTGGTCAATCAGAGAAAATTTTATAAACCAAGATAAGCAAAACACGAAGAGCGACTCACATGCTAATGTTCAGCCTTCACCATCTCTACAACAATTTTACCAAATATTGCTTCCATAGCTGTTTTTATTCAACCTTTTACGGCACAGCGTGTTCTTTTTAACGATCCATTGATTTTTGTACGGAAAACTGTTGTTTGAATGTGTTAATTTTTTAAATGTCTTGAGAAGTTTGAATCAGTTTTAAAACGAATTTACTTCTTTCATCAGTTAAAATATGCTTTAGGGGTGAAAAAAAGGTTAAAGCTAAGACGGGGTTCTCATCCAGCTCCTTGACCCTGCCATCGGGAGGTTTATTGTTTCGTCCGAGTGGAGCGAAAGTTTTAAAACCAAAAGAAGATATCTAATAACATATTTTTTCAGTGTCAAGCAAATAGTTACATTTTCAACAAAGAAATGCGTTTTTAAGCGCGAAATCAATACTTAAATTTTCAACCGCAAGTCATGCATTTTCCACCAAACTGTCAAACTTTCAATGAAAAACAGATTATTCCTTAACAATAAATGAAATAATTTACATTTAAATTCAGACAGGGCCCCATAATACGTAATCTTGTACTCTATTTACTTTTTTTCTTTTGCTGGTGCCTCCCTTTCTTTTTTTAATGTAGCGATCATGGGTATAGCAGAAGGTTCTCAGTGCAAACCCAGTTCCCCAACGGCAGGGTCGAGGGGCTGAATGCGAACCCCGTGGTAGCTTTTTCCCAAAATTAAAAATGTAGTGATCAAAGAGTTCATTAATGATCGATTCTGCATGTATGTGTTTCATCGGAATTAAAAGAAGGTATTTTTTTAACACATACTGAATCGTTAAATATACTCGTTCCCTTTTTGGGTTAACTATAACGGTCTAAAAATGTCCATCCCAATTTTCTCAATTAATACAACGGGTGCACCGCGGATGATCACTTCAACTTTTGGTCTGATGCGTGTCAGTTTTTGAGTTTGGCAAATTGGAAATTTCTTTTATATATTTGCAAATGTTATTTTTCATTTTTTCCACAGTTCGATGGATTTACTTTTACAAATATGTTGCGATGCTAGATTTCCGTGACTTTCTTTAATAATTTCTTCTATTTCTTCTTTTGTTAATTCCTCATTTTGCGTTGTAGATATGAAAAGTTACAATCCTTTGTTTGCGTTTTCTAGAAATGTAATAGGTAATGTAATAGGTAATGTAATTATTAGGTACGAAAAATGGAGTCTTAATGTTGTCAACTTTCTCTGTTTGATTTGCTGAACAGCTTCATCCAATTTTACTAACCATATTCTTTTATCATAATCTGGAAATCGTATTGAGTTACTTGTTTTGTTTTTTTTTGCATTTTGGATGATTTTGGTCCAAAGTTTTTTTCAGCATTTGGTTTCCATTTGTTTCGAGGCTGAAGAGCAAATACAATATGGTGCTGCGATCGTGTCTCCACTCGCTAAATTTCTGGATGAATATATATATATATATATAGTAAATAAGTTATTTTTTTATAAAATTTTAAGTATATTCAATGTTCTTTAAATTCTTCAATTTATTTTTTAAGATACAGAATAGATGGTTGCATACCCTTGATAAAGCTCATAACATCATAGGTTGCTAGGTAGAGTTTACAGAATTTTCTGAAATTATTACAGACTGTTTCGATATTTTAAAGCTCACAGAAAAAGTAACATCATATTTTTTTCTGTAAATTTTACAAGAATTGTTGGTAAATCTTAAACTAAATTGCGAAAATCTTACATAATTTTATGTAAACATCACAAAAGATTCATGCTTTTATCATCCTGCAATTTTAGCAGATACTTTCATTTCTGTGTACTTTCCTTCAATACAATAATTACGACTGTAAGACAAAATTTAAAAATGAAACAAAAAACGTCGCATGAGTCGTAATATGTGTAATATGGTAATATTTGTACTAGTTGAAGCAACGAAGACGTACACTGGAAATAATGAATATAAAGATAAGGTATAATTGAATTGCAATAAGATTAGTTCACTGTCTATTTATGTTTTATTTTGGACTCTCCGTTTATGAAAAAAACACATTAATTAGCGGCTGTCACAGAAGGCGTGCATCACCTTGAAGCTAATGACACAGTTGGGCTCATCTGCAATGTAAATTCTGACGAAACACTTGTCTGGTCGATGCGCATTATAAATGCAATTGATTACTGATCCTAAGAAGTGAGTTGTGAGCGGAAAATAGTAAGAGATGTATAGCAAAATACTGTTGTCATTCGTGGCTATTGTATCCAATGCCACAGCAGCTTCCATTTCTGGAGCAGTCAGTTTCGATCGGAATTCGGTAAGGGAAACATAAATCTGGAATTGTCAAATCTGCACTATAAAAATGTTTTCGGCAAAATTTCTTGAAATTGAGGGCCAGTTAATGACACTTGTTTTTTATCAGTATTGGATATATAACGTTTACTTTCTTGTAATTTTCTCCGATTATGTTGTTCGAAATATGTCTGAACAGTAGGATTTTAAGTCGGTGAACTATTTTCAAAAAATGCCAAAAAAAAGAACTTTTTCTTAACTTCGAGACCCTAGAACTGCAAAGTGATAACAAATGTAACAAATTATTCAATTTTAAGATAGAACTTTGCGGCTTCAAAATATGAAACATTGCATAGAGATAGTACCATGCAAAAGAGAGAAAACGGGGCTCAAGTTTTATACATCGACTTCACAGAAAATTGTCACTTTTCAGTCCAAAATATTAGAAAAGCTTCCGGAGTGTGTCGCTAGCGAAAATACTCCAAACATGCACTCAAAGAATATAAATGGCAACCATCTACATTTCAAAATCCAGGAGCATTAACCCTGAATATTTTTAGTGATGCCAAACTCAAGAAGTTTTTATACTACTTTAAACCGATAAGTGCTAGTTTTTTGCCCCTTATCTTTTTGCATACATATTTATGACCTTTATAACATTTGAAATAAATATTTTCTAAAATATTATAATAAATAAAAAGATGCTTCGATTTATGTTTATTTAAATAGATTTTTCAACAAAAAAGAACTACTTTATTTAATCAATAAATATTCCTGCCGAAAATTTCACTGTTTCAAATGGTTTTCTGCCTCTGTTTAAAAGTATTTAAAACAAAATTTTACTATTCATTATTAATATCCTGACCAGACCATTAAACAAGAGGAATTAATATATAGCCTATAACACATTTTCCAATATAACTAAAAATAAATGCTGATGCATAAATATAGATATTTTACCACCCGAAAGCCGTCATTGGTGACGCATGTGGTGCCCCCGAGTTTGCAGCACGAATTAAGTAGTCAAAAATGTTAGTTCGGCGGGAGGTAGTGTCAAAATTTTATGGGCAATTTCAGCAAAACTTACTTTTATTTTATATGCTAATTTTTATTCCGTTAAAAGCTAAGGTAAACGTCAGCTGGCGCAGCTCCGCTGTGTGTGGGTTTAGGAGAGAGGAAAACTTGTAAAAAAAACTATTTCTTTTTAGTCATTTAAGAAAAGCTAAAAAATGGTGACTTATTTATTTAAAACATATCTGTTGTGAAAAAACTTGTCAGGTGCGTGGGACAGGTGGTAAAGTTTGTCAGATGCCCATGTGAAAATGTTTAAAAAAAAAAGTAAAATCAGGCAATTTCAGCAAAGCTGAAAATGATTTATATGACATTTGACAATGTAAAAATTGTATATATAGATGTCAGCTCGTATTAACATGTGGTAAAAGCAGTCATCTGTGCCTGCAAAGTGAAGCGTTGCGTTCAGGCGCGCGCGGTGTAATATATACTATAATAACGAAACGAACATATTTTTCGTCTTTTTCTTGACAGCTTACTAATAATTTATTCTTACATATGTTATAAACTATTGGCGCGCTTATTTTTAAAATTGCTAGTATCATATATTAATAAAAGACAGATTAAAATTATTTTTTGAAAAAAATATCTTACTCCTTCTTCACTCCACTGGGAATCGAACCACAAAACTTCTGATTTCCGTTCAGGTGCTTTTTCCAATTAGGCTATTAGAGGAATCAGCATAAGAACTATTAATTCAAGAAAATAACGCTTTTTTCGCTAGGTATTAATGGTAGAAGTAATTATTTTTAAATGAATCTGCTAAATCATCAGAGATGGTACCTTGCCGACATTAGATCAACCCTCCACACCATGAAGGCAGAAAATCTACACAATATCGATCAAGTTAAGAATCTTCAATAACAGAAAATGCTTAACGTGTTCATCAGACTAGATGGAAAATAATATTTTAAAATTAAAATCATTTCTTGAAAAAAAGATCCTACTCCTTCTTCAATCCATTGGGAATCGAGACACAAAATTCCCAATGGAGTGAAGAAGGAATAGGATCTTTTTTCAAGAAATAATTTTAATTTGAAAATATTATTTTCCATCTAGTCTGATTAAGACGGTTAAGCATTTTCTGTTATTGAAGATTCTTAACTTGATGGATATTGTGTGGATTTTCTGCCTTCATGGTTAGGACGGTTGATCTACTATCGGTAAGGTACACTCTCTCATGATATAGCAGATTAATTGAAAAATAATAAAAGACAGTGTGATAAAATAAAATAAAAAGTTTATGCGCGCGGGGCGTAAAATATACTATATTAACTTAAGAATTGCAATAAAATAATTTAAAAATTCTTATTAACAGTAAAAGTAACAAGCTCTAATGATATTTTATTGATGTAGGATCACCTCATAACATAATAAATTGAAAATTGTTTAAACTCGATATTTGACTACATGCTGTAATGGGACATTTCTGACATTTCATTTCTATAACTAAATGAATAATTAATCGAATGATCAATCAATAATCAATCTCAGAAAATTTTGAATTTTACAAGAACTTAATAATTTTCCAATTAAACAAAAAATGTTAAGAATAAAAATTCAAAACATTAAATTTAATAAATGTTAAAAAATTGACATATCTTTACGCGTATAAAATATTCATGCACAATTATCGAAATAATTTTTAAAAAATGTTTATATTCTTATTATATGTTTTATTAAACCTTCACTCGGGTGAACCAGGTTATACATCATAGCCACAGACTAAGTCAAGTGACTGATGAGATTAGAATATTATGAGTTAATTCAAATAATTTAATATAATGCTTGAAACCTCCTGCGATGATGTTGTAGGTATACAATTACGAGAGGCCACGAGCGTTGGAGGTGACAAGAGTCACTTCTGGATGCTTTCTTAGAGCTACCATTTGCCACTCCCCGGGTTTTTAGACGCTCGCGTGCTAATGATTAAGAAAGTTTCTTACAATGCGACAGCTGTTTACTAAAACCGCCTTCTGAGCTGCTGCCAATACCCTACACTGTTAGAAAAAGTCGCTGAATCACACCGGTAAGTGAACGTTTTTTGCTCTGCAACTGAATTGTGTTATCCCATATCTCTATAGGTGCAAATTTCGGTGTCGAACGTGAGAGCGTGACTTTTTCATCTCAGCATGTGCGATCATTGACAGTTCTTGCATCGTTCCGGTGCGAAAGACGGTGTTAAGTATTTATAAAAAAACCGGTGTAGCACCGTTGTTTAGTCGGCTCTGCTACATGTTGCGTATGCCAGCCTCGTATACAGCCGAAAATGCACGAGCAAGAACCCGAGCCCCCCGACTTCAAGAATCGCTTTCGGTGGCTAACTGGTTTTGCAGAGTGTCAAGAGTACGAAAGTTCATGCAATTTTGCTATCTTATATCATTATAGAAAAATGTAAGGAACTTCATTCTTATAAAACCTGCTTGCCCAATTTTGTTGCACAATTATTTTTAAGTTAATGTTAATTTACAAAATGTGCTTTCAAATTTAGGTAAGTTGACCAGATATTGAGGAATTTGGAAACGATTTGAAAATAAATAATAAAACTTGTGAAGATTTTTTTTATTTTGTAAGTTTTCATATAATCATTTAATGATTAGAGGGCTTAGACGGTCTGACAAAATTAGAAACAGAACTTTTTCAAGATTCGCGCGAAAAATTTGGGTAATTTTTTATTTTAAAAAAATTTACTTTAAGAGAAAATTAGAAAAGGTTTCTCAACATATAAAAGCATTTCAAAAAATTTAAAAGATGAGTGTAGAAGATTTTAAAGCAAAATGTTTCAATTTGGTAAATTTAAAAATTAAAATAAATAAAATCGAGTAAATTCAAGAAATATTTAGAAGAAAGGAAGAGATTCAAATTGAATTTTAAACTAAAATTCTGTTAGAAATTTACATTTTTAAATATTTAGAAAATCAAGTTTAGGAGGTTTAAAGAAATTCCAAAAGATTTAAAGCTGATAAAACTATTTTTCCTCAAATTCATTAGAAAAAATTAGAAGATTATAAGTCAATTTTTTTACATCTTTAGTTAAGGGACATAATTCTTATTAGGCCTTCTTGTGCAATTTTGTTACACAATTTTTTAAAATACGTGATGGTTTAAAACATGTAATTCCCAATTTGAGTATGTTTAAGAGATATTTAAAATTTTTGAAAGGATTTAAAAATAATTAAAACTTTCAATGATTTTTTAAGAATTTCGTAAGATTTTACGAAAATGGCAAAAATTATTTTAGGTTCTTAGCAATAATTAAAATAATTTTTTTTATTGCGAAGAATTCATTTCAGGATATTATTTTTAAACATTTCAAAATATTACAAAAGATTTCAAAAATTGTCAAAGTATCTGAAAAACTTTAAAGGCAATTTTTTTTATTTCATGGAATTAAAAAAAAAACAGTAAAAATTTGAATAATTTTTAAAGATAAGAAGATTAGAATCTGACAAGATTAAAAAAAAAAGAATTATTTTCCCAATATTCGTGTGCAAATTTTTAATCTTTTTTTATTTTGAAAAATGAAGTTAAAAAGAAAATTAAAGAAGACTTTTAATTAAACACATCACACGATTTCCTGAAATTCGAAAAAGAATGTAGAAGGTTTTGAAAGTAAAATGTTTTAATTCGGTTCGATTAAAAAGTTTAGAAAACGTAAATAATTGAATAAATTCAAAAAATATTTAGTAGAATTAATGAAATACAAAAATAATTTAAACTTTAGAAGAGTTTCAGAACGTAGCATAAACTGATTTAAAAAAAAAGAAAAATCTAAAAATCAGTCTTTAAAATTCAAATTCGAATGATTTTTTATAAAAATTACTTTTAGCACATTTCTTCTCAGGCTGAATCCCCGCTTTTAATCGCAAGAGGTTGAATTATTTTCAATGAAAATAAGTAATGAAATTAATTTTGAAAAATTCAAAAAGAAGATACATCCCTGTATGCTTTAAAGACATAACTTGTTTGCTTAGAATAAGTTATATGCAATTTAAAAAAAGCTTATTTTATCTACACATAAAACTAGTTAAATTATTTATAAAAATTGGAAATATTTAAGAATTTAGTATTAACATACACTTAAAATTTAAGATTTTTAAATTTAATTTTGAT
>NC_046661.1:15206632-15211281 GCF_010883055.1 Belonocnema kinseyi | reverse complement strand
AAATTAAATATAAAAATCTTAAATTTTAAGTGTATGTTAATACTAAAATTCTTAAATATTTCCAATTTTTATAATTTATAATTTCGATAACAAGTGGAGATATTTTTATAATTTTATTTCTGAAATCTATTTCCTAAGCAACATATTACAATAAAATTTAAGAATATTTATAAAATCATGATTATTTTTCATTTTTTAAATTAATGTATACAGAATACAGTTTTTATGTAAAATTTTACGACGGTTTTTGGTACCATGTCTGACCCTAGGGTAGAATAAAGGAAAAATATTTTAAAAGTATGTTCCTTAGTTATTAATATACTATACAAAAAGATACTTTTAAGATTGTTTTCTCCTTTTAAAATCACGGGATATTTCTTCATAAAATAAAATTTGTTGAATTTATTTTACAATTATTTTACAATTGAAATCAAATTGTAAACGCTAAGTTTTTGTAATATTGAGATAAGTCTCTTAAGACATTAAAGGTTTCGTAAAGTTTTCATATATTGAGAAAGCATATGAGGTCAAGTTAATAACTTTTCGGTTTTTTCTCTTAAAAAACCAAAAATTCTGATTATGGACTAAAATAGCATGAAAAGAGATGTGTCAAAAAATAACGAATAGGGCTTAAGAGATTTTTATTTTATTGGATTTTACTAAATATTAGGAAAAATCTGAGTCTTCTTAGAGATGTTTAGAACATTTAGAAGTTTGGAAGAAAACAAGAAATATTTGAATTTTAAGAAGAATATTTTTATCTCCATGAAATCTTTCAGAATTCCTTTAAATTTTCTAGAGTTTCTTTTTTAAATCTGTCAAAATCTAAATTTCTAATAGAATCCAAGTTTAAAATTCGATTTTAATCTCTTTCATTATTCTAAATATTTCTTGAATTTACTCGATTTTTTTGTCTTTAATTTATTAGTATTACAAAATTTAAACAGATTGCTTTAAAATCTTCTACAGTCTTCTTTCAAATCTTACGAAATCCTTTGATATGTTCCGAAACCTTTTTAACTTTAATATAAATTACATCAAAAAATTCTTAACAACTTGTTACAAGTTTTAATTCTTTTAATATCGTTTCAAAATTTCTGAATATCTCTTGAACTTACTCAAATTTGAAAGCACCTTTTTTAAACCAACATAAACTTTAAAAAAAATTGTGCAACAAAATTACGCAAGAAAGCTTAGTAAGAATTAAGTTCCTTATTTTTTCTAAAATTATGTAACATGGCTAAATTGCCAAATTTTACAACACGGTCTTTTACACCCTTTTTAAAAGTTTTACGAAATAATAAAAAAACTTTGTGTTATTTTTCAATTTTCTTTTAGAATTCATTCCATTCTATTCTTGGTTAAAAATTTATCTTTTTCAATTGAAAATCGAACTATATCTTTAAAGACTGAACTAATCTGCTGTAAATTTAATTGTTTTTTTCTGGTACGAAATATTTTTCAGTTGAAAATTCATTTCTTACATCGGATTATTTATGAACATTTAACTATTTTGTCAAGAAATCGTTTTTTATTGGTTAAGAATTAATTGTTTGTTAAAAATATGACTAAGATATGCAGCACTAAATTTGAAACATTTTAGACTAAAAATCTGGCCTACTATATCTAGTGACGCGAAGTAAATTATATTTTCCGCTTTGCAATAAGTCAAACGTTTCTAATGTAATTTAGGATTTCAAAACCGAAATAAATTTGTGGAGCAGCTAGATGGTCATTCATTAAGTTGGGAGAGCTCAGTTTCTGCCTCGTGCATTTTCGGTTTTACATGAGGCTGGTCTTTGCAGCATTTAAAAGAACCGACTCACCGACACGCCAAAAGAAAAACACCCGTAGCTATCCGCAGGCTAGCAAACATAAAATATACCAAACAATGCAACAATGAAATGGGAAGATGTGACCTTTGTCGACTCACAAAAGCTTACACAAGTTAACTGCGCTTGCGCGTGCGCGCGTAAAAAAAAACTTATCGATGTTAGTTTTCGCACCAAATACTATCGATTGTATGTTTCTCGCTCCGTCTTAGTGTTTGATTTTACACTGCCCAATGAAATTTTAAGTTTAGATTAAGACTTTCACATCTCCTCGGTGTAATTCGTTAGTATTTTCAACACAGGGAAGTTGAGAGTTCATAAATTTACCAAATTTACACCGGAAAAGTGTATTTTAGTAGAAAATATGCTTTTTCGACCAAAATATCGCACCGTATCATTACAACTTCGCACTGTGAACCAAAAACACAAAAAAAAACTTCCAAAGATAGAATTAATCAGTCCAACTTTTTGTCGAACTTCAGACAGAGCTCGATTCTCTAATAGGATGGCAATGTACGTCGTCTCAAATACAGTAGAGAGTTTAGGGTATAACATAGGTAATTTAAAATACTAGTTTTCTAATACATAGTTTTATATAGTTTAATACATAATATATTTTCAAGAAAGCTTCATGATAAATTGTTTTTAGATTATTTAAATTTAAGTAAAAGTACCATAGCAAAAGTTAGAAACGAAGAGCGAATAAAGTATGCTTTTGAATTCAAGGACAATTTTTTATTAGAGAAGACATTACAATTTCACTGTGATGGAAAATGTGTTTTGTTATTAACTGGAAAAAAGTGGAACAATTGCCTGTTTTAGTATCTAGCGCTGGTGAATTTCAAATCTTCGGTGTGCCACAGATGGACTCTGCTACCGCACTTGCTCAAGCTTTTACTGTAGCAGAGCTTGTTGAATCATGGGACATCGCTGACCGTATAGTAGGATTATGATTCGATTCATGCAGTGTCACCACTGGTAGAGTTCAGGGGACATGCGTACGAGAGGAAAAAGTCCTTCGAAAAAGATTTGCTGTACTATAATTTTTTTGGAGATGTTCCAGTTCAAGGTATTCATTTTAAGGCTCCAGGTCCAATGCACCATGCGCTATGGATGGCAATTTTCATTTAATGCCTGAAAATGTGGATGTTTCGAAATCAGTACACGTCAATATCTACCGAAACCCAAACCATTCACATCCGGTGTTGGTTTAAGGTTCCTTTGTCAGTTTCTACGGCATACAATGACTTACATTTAATAAGAAAATTAGTGAGTTACAAGTCTATGAATGCTAAAATATGAAAAGTCTTGCTTGTCAAAAGTTTGAAGGACACTCGTGGTATCTTTTAGAAGAACTTGTGGCCATGGCATTCTTTGATTCTAGGATTGCACTCGGTCAGAAAAGGGCAATGGTGGCTGCGATAAAAACGCGAGAAGGCTCATACGAACACGCAAAACATCTTTCAGGTCAAAATCTGACCAATTTTGCGTTTGTTCTTAACAAAAACTATGTTGAGGCTTTCGCCGTCAATAGTTCACTAAGAGTTGTCGACCACGCTACAGAAAGACCAGTGACTTTAATGCTACGGTTCACGGAAATAATTCCAAAATGTCTTCATGTAAAACAGCCGTAAAATTTCTAAACCAAAAAATTGTCACAAGCGTCACTTTCGTAAAACCCCATATTATGTTTCCAACCTCACCATAATATTCAACAACCCCCAAAAACAATGATTTTATACATTTGGCCGACCTTTTGCGATTTTGTCCCACTGTGGAACGATATACATGTGGAAAAAACAGAGAAAATAATACAACATACGTAATATACTTACACATAAAGCCGCTCATAACAAACAATTCTTTGCAAAATCGTCTGTCTAGGGTTCAGAGAGAGAATGATCTTGGAATAGGTGGAAGTTCAGCGCATAATAATAAGTGGTATGTGTAGGGGAGGGGTATTTGTACAGTTATCGTAAATGTTACGATAGCGCGCCCGCTGAATGGTTAATGTCTTAAATGAATTGTGAACTTCGTATTTATATATTATAATTAATTGTGAAAAATGATATTGGTATGATAAATATAATATTTCAAGGTCTATGAAGGGTAGCTATTTACTATAAAGTGTAGTATTTTTGGTCACATTGGGTCAACATTTTTTCTGAGCATATGGTACCAGAAGTTTCATTCCGTAAAAAAAATATTATGTTTATGAAGATTAACAATAATTAATCATTTTAATACTTTAGGACACTTTGAGGCTTCAGGACCACGGATGTAATAAGATTCAGGAAACCAGCAGTCACTAGGGAGTTTCCATAAACTACGAGACCCAGTTTTGGTCACTTTTTGAAACCTCCCTCTCCCATCTAGTCCACTGTGGTATTTTCGTCGACGCCCCCCCCCCCCTCCTAGGGTACTACGTGGTTTATGGAAGGACCCTAATTGACTAATCATGTATTTTGTTGAAAACTGTTTTTTGTTTGTTTGTTAAAGAAGTAATCTTTCTGGTTTAAAAATCTTTTGTTTGGATTAGAGTGTATTTATTATGTGTTATAATACTTTTGGAATTATTATTGATCGAGTAAACATTTTTCTGTGTTCTTTTTATGCGTTTTTTTAACCTGAGCGTAAAACCATGTGGCTCGCACTCAGACCCCTACTGAGAAAACTATAACGCACAAATTGCAATATATATCGTAATTCCTGCGCTATACAGTCTGTCAAGTTAAAGCGTGGGTGGCTTTACTCGCAGTCGGTAAGGTGTATCGACATGATTTTGGTGTCAAAATATTAAGAAGAGCTTCCTCTTTC
>NC_046661.1:15203024-15206532 GCF_010883055.1 Belonocnema kinseyi | reverse complement strand
AAATCAAAAAGCATGAAAGAGGGAGCTCTTCTTAATATTTTGACACCAAAATCATGTCGATACACCTTACCGACTGCGAGTAAAGCCACCCACGCTTTAACAAGTTTTTAAATTATATACCACATAATTGTGCAATCTATAACGTAAGAAATGGGGATTCCCATCCGTCAGTTACATTTTGCGCTTTTGCTAAATTGTATTAAGTAAGTTCTAATTCGTCTGCAATAATGTGATTTATTTCGGAGGAAATATATCAGTAAGTACACATTTTTTTGTGTTTTCTGTCGTAGATTTCACATATTTTACTGAAATTTGCTCACTTCAGCGCGACGCAGTCGACGAGTTCAGAATTATTTTCCTAACCTCAAGGAAATTTTCGGCAAAATATGTTTAATCATTAACAGTTACAGGTCTTACCTGCGGCAAATTTTTAATTTTCTCTGTGATTGTTTTAAATATAGAGTCCCGATTTATAGCTCGAACTGACTCATACTCTGCCTTTTTCCCATTGCTGCTAGGGGACGCCGTAACAGACAGCAACTGACTGTCTAGTGAATTACACTTCTTTTATACTTGATATAAGAATACTTTTTGTTTATTGACCGAAAGATACAGCATGACCTGTCCGTAGACAGGGCGCAAGGACTACTGAGGCCCCGAGGGCCTTGTGTAGGCGTCGTAAGCGAACTACCCTTAGCTAGAATCAACGAGAGGGTAGAGTGGTAAAATATAAGTATTACACCCCCCTCGTTAGACTCGTTTTGCTCCAGAAAAACGCAATTTAACAACTTTAGGTGCTACTAACGGCTCACTCTTTTCAATTTCATGTGCAGGAGGAGCCTGTGGAACGTAGGTAACAATAGTTGGCGTTGGGGCTGTGTTATTATTAATATTATTAGTTGTACAAAATAGGTTGAAACAGATTTTCGGCAGACATTTTCGTGCTAGATCGCAGAGTCCGCATTTGTACATGGAGAATAAGGTTATTAATACTAACGCAACATAACCTAAGTACGTCAGAGTTTCTGTGGTGGTTTCAGTCCATGTTCGTGTTCGACGTTCATTTTTGACTCTGTTTAAAACATTATCGATATCATCTGATATTCTACCTGCTTCCAGCAATTGCTCATTATCAATCTGTTTTTGGATTGGTAACAGTTTATCGTTGAGTAAATCTAGATCATCACTGGTATAAGGTACAGAAATATTCTTTTGTGTAATATATGTGTTTTCTCAGTTCTCTACTCTGTTTTAACTTTACTATGGCACCTTCGGTGGTTAAAATACAATTGCTTCCTGACGATAGAAGTGATGCCTCGGTAATTTTAATATCTTTAATTATTCCTTCGCAGTTGGTTGTTAAGTCTATAGATTTTTCAGGAATTATAATATATCCTTGACTTTCTGCTAAACTAATAAAAACTAAATCATCGATTTTGAGAACGGATATTTCACATGTTAATAAGTCTAGTGTTTTAATACTACTACGGATAATTTGGTTTTCACAATGTTGTGTATCAGCTAACAAATAAGTTGGATGAGAACGTTGACAGATTTTGATTTTTTCGAGTAACCTGCACTTGAATATTTCTTTTTCATTCGTAGGAACATACATGGTTTTCGGATTGTTTAGAAAAATGAACTGTTCCTTCGGAACAGGTATAAGAAATTGATTGCCATGCTGCTTCGGTATCGGAATTAAATGTTGGATTTTATATTGATCAATTTCAAATATTGGTATGTTAACTGAATACAATAATTTCCTATTATTCAAACAAATGCTTATTTCAGATATGTCAATAATATGTTGGTAATTCAGTTCTTTGAGTGGCAAAGCATACTTTACGTTAAATTTATCCTCAAAGTTTTTTAAGGATTCAATGAGCAATGTTGGTGTTAAAATTTGCGGATGTACTATACCATGTTTACCTCGTTAATTGAATTTATCAACAATGTTATATCTTCGTTCAACTCATCTATAAGCAATGTCATGACTATAATTTGATTTGAAATAAACAAATTTTTGGTATTATCATTTATTCGGGTGTTCATTTGGTTGAGTCGCTCGGAGGTTTTATGGTTATGTACAAAAAGTGATTCGCTATCGTGAGAGCCAGAATTTAATATCATTCTAATTACCTGCGTTTGGTTTTGGAGACTGGAAGCTAACTGTTTGTTTTCTGATTAAAGTTTGTCTAATTCACGATCAACATATATCAAATCAGATTCTGTCAAAGTTCCGAATAGTGTCTTAGATATACTACCTATCGCATTAATTAAACCTCGTTTTCTATTGCGTGTTCCCCCTAACAGCTTATATAAAAGGCTGCGCTGAATACCAAGTCGTTTCATCCTACCGTTGATGAGGCTCAACTCGAATTGCTCAGTGCAATTTAAACACATGTTAATTGTTGATTCGTAGTGCCCCATCAGGTTATTAAACCCAGTATTAACGTTATCTACGTCGACCGATACATATAAGTGCCAAGTTTCGTGATATAATCTAGCGTCGCCTAAATCTTCCGCAAAAATAGTGACATTATGGAGTGGAGTCACTACGAGGCAAGAAGTGGAGCAGATGAGTGAAAGGATGACCCAGGCAGTCCGCATTCTGAAAACATAGGATTAGTGATAGTATGGTTTCAGACGATTTGCGTGAATTGTGAGGTATCTATTTTCAAAAAGAATTTCGTAATTAGTTTGGCTGGTATGCCGTATTACTGTAGCTGGACGTAACCATTCTGAATCTAACTTGTTTCTTTTTGTTTCGTTATGGACAAGTACAAGATCACCGGCACCGAAAATAGGGTTTAAAATGACAATATTTGAGTCCTGTAATTTCTTTAATCTCTCTTGTGTCCTCTGGATGGATTCTTTTCCTTTTGCTAAATAGGCTTCGTGCCGCTTCCTCCACATATCCAAGAGTTCTTGGTGGTTTAAAGAACTAGTGGTGGCAAGAATTGAAGGCAAGTTTGCTGTTCTTCCAAAGGTCATTTCGAAAAGTGTTAGCCCAGTACTTTCATGAACTGCTACATTATAAGCCAAACAAGTAAGGTTGAGGTTCAAGTCCCATTCCGTTTGATTATCGGCGATAAAAGTTTTTAACAAATCCTTGACCGTCGCGTGGGTTCTCTCTAATGCTCCATTCACCTGAGGGTGAAAGGTTGTAGTTTTTATGTGCCTAATTCGAAATAGATTTTCGAATTTTTGGACTGATTCTGATATAAAGTTTGCTCCTTGATCAGTCAGAATTTGTTTCGGAGAAGAAAATATGTATATATAATGATCCATCAGTTGTGTTATAATTGACTCACTGCTGGTTTCCTTGAGCGTTATTAGAACCAGATACTTTGTTAAAACATCTTGGATAGAGAGTATGTACTCGTTTCCAGATTGTGTTATAGGAAATGGTCCAAAAATGTCCATTGCGATTTTATCGTTAGGTGCCACCGGCACGTCGGGAATCGCTGCTTCGATTTTTGGCCTGATACGTGTTAACTTCTCTCTC
>NC_046661.1:15199563-15202924 GCF_010883055.1 Belonocnema kinseyi | reverse complement strand
ATGCATCTAGATCAGTTCGTTCGTTTAGTTTTCTGAAATCAATGACAATGCGCCATTTCTTCTTCCCAGAAGCATCGGCTTTCTTCGGAACTACCCATAATGATGAGTTGAATGGTGATTTTGACATAGAGATTACTCGTTCGTTAAGCATCTATTTTACTTGACGATTGATTTCAGCTTTATGACACTCTGGCTCGCGATAAGAAGGAATGTTAATGGGTCTCTCCTCTTTTAAGATAATTTCGTGTTTTGCTAGATTTGTGCATGGGAGAGGATCACCTTCTAAGGTGAAAATATCATGATAATTTTGGATGATTTTGTTTATTCCTTCTTGGTTATTTTTTTCAATATGCGAGAGTCTTGTGTTTACTCGGAGAAGTTCTAATGTCTTGGCTAATTCCTTTGTTGTAATAAAATGTATTCTATCTTCGCGTTCGGGCTGAACACTTATGTACTTGGGTTGAATCTCCGTGGTTGAAAGCATCATCATTTGGCCTGTATGATTAGAAATTGGAATTCGTAATTCATGGTTTTGGATTCTATAAATTAAGTCCGGAATATGCGGATGATCTGTAATTAGCATGTGCCCCTGTTTCTTTTCTACTTGAAAGTTAATTACTTTAATCGAGTTTTCTCTGGAATTTAAATTTTGTTATTTCGTTTGTCCGGTGTTGGTCGTTTCCCATAGAGAACACTTTGATAAATTTTTCACGCGGATGATTTAATTGAACAAGCTCATCCTTGATTAGGTGGAGTGAGGATCCACTGTCCACTAAAAGTCTTTCTGTTCTGTTTGTTCCATGTAGGTTTGCTCTAATTGAGAATAGTCTTCCTGATATTGCGGAGACTCTATATCTGTTGATAGTTGACCTTCGTGATGGCCTGGAACATTTTCTGGACGTTCTTGTTCCACCTGTAAATTGTGGACACGATTCGGCGGGCGGGAGTTCGAGTGTCCTATCGGAAAATTTCGGTCTCTACTGTAGCATTGGGATTCGTTATGTCCCGGTCTTTTGCAGATTTTACAAAACATCTAAAGTCTTTGTTGTAAAGGCAGGGAATGATTTGGAGGGTTGTTAATACTTGGGTACTTTGAGGCGGATGATGCATGTTGAAATGCTGTCCTAGATTGAGCAAAGGCCGGTTTTGTCAGGGGTTTGTTACCGGGTGGTCTAACATTTAAGTATCTATTGTGATGCTTTTCCCTATACCAAACCTCAGACTCTAAGGCTTCCTGCTGTGCTTCGTTCAAAGTACTCGGTCGGAGAGGACGAACTTGTGCGCCGATTTCATCCTTCAAATTCATTATATATTTTTAATTGCCGATTTTTCCTCTATTTGAATTGCTAAGCGTCGCGAAGTTGGATTTGATTGTTCGTTCTGGACCGCATAAATTAATTCATTATAATGCTGTCGGAACCGCATATTATAAATTTCTGAACGGTCTCAATCCCTGTTTGCTTGACGGATTCGAGTTTTGACCGACTTAACTCAAATGAACTGATTATACCTACATTTTTCCTTACGGCGGAGAACAACTGATCATAATCATCTATTGAACTGAAGCGAATTGCGCGTTTTGCTTAGTCCTTAATTTTTTCGGCTATTATAAAATCCAATAGCAAATCCGGCTGCGAACATCTCGATTTCGCACGCTTTACTAACTTGATAAAGTCCTCGACACCCACATCATCACGTCTTCTCAATTCTTCGACGGTTCTGATGATCTCCTTCGCGGGAATAAACGTTGTCACAGGAATGGACGTTGTCTGTAACCGATTAGCTTGAGAAGACGTGAAATTTCTTCGCGGAGTCGGGGATGTAGAGCTACTTCTAGACTCTCGGTCTTGCAAATTATATATTCGCACGCTTTCCTGGGGATGCTGGGTTACTACTGGTACGTTTTGCCCGTAATTTTCAGCCTGATCCGTTCTATTATTTCCTAGTGGAAGAAGAGACGAATTTTCTACTTTTTGAATATCGATACTTTGGAAAGGGGGATCTTTTAGTTGCTTATTTCCTTGCGGAGAAATAGACGAATTTTCAGATTCTGGTAAAACACGATTTTGGCATGAGGTATATTTTTCTCCTTTTCCCGAACTCTCATCTTCCGTTAAGAGCATATTTCCCTGCTTCGCGTGATATTCAATTTCTCTTGCGCGCTGAGAATTTTCAGCGTTTAAAATTCGTAGCGCATCTTCTATCTTTTTTTGAAAGGTTTCCATACCACTCAATTTTTCTATAATAAATGTTATGGGGTCATCCATTATTGTGGATGCTTCCTGCGAACCGCACGATAAATATTCTTTAGACATTTCTCGAGCCATGAGGAAAGGATTAGTATGGGGATTTAGGTTACCTAAGGATTCTTCACTTGTTTCCGATTCTACCGTCGGGTATTCTATTAAATTTTGTCTATACGCTGCGAACGCCAGTGTGAGATAGTATTTTTATCTCACAATTTTGATAGTTCGGATCGCGACGCAATTTGCACAATGCTTATTAATTTTATAAACTAAACGTAGGCGTTTTTTGAAGTAAGAAGCCGCGTATTACTTCTTACTATTTTTGAATTATTATAATTTTTACTAAAATTACGCAACAGAAGTTTGAGTGTCGCTGGCGCAGTTGAGAATCGATGGTAGTCTACTGATGTTGGCAGGGTCAGGCGGGATGCTGCAGCTCCGTAGGCAGACAGCTGGCCGGAAAATCGGGAAATTCTTAGCCTCCCGTGGTGTCCCCTTTGAAAAGTGACGTCGCGCCTTTCTTAAGAGTCACTAGTTGCTTCACTTGATTTGCACTATTAGCGTGATCTCTTTTCGCTAAAGATTAATCGTTTACTGATAATCCTTATATGCCCTGATAGTACACTTGCGCTATCTTTGAAACCTCGTAGGTTTTCACACATATGGGACTGTGTTGCCACAATTCACTTAACTGCACTTAACTTCACAAATTATTTTTTTTTATTCCCGAAGAACGTCGTATCGATCAAAGGGATCGTGGCTAGGATCGCCAAAATTATGTGACGGTCTAGTGAATTACACTTCTTTTATACTTGAAATAAGAATACTTTTTGTTTATTGACCGAAAGATACAGAATGACCTGTCCGTAGACAGGGCGCAAGGACTACTGAGGCCCCGAGGGCCTTGTGTAGGCTTCGTAGGCGAACTACCCTTAGCTAGAATCAACGAGAGGGGAGAGTGGTAAAGTAGAAGTATTACAGCTGAAACCTTACAGAAAGACCTAACATTGCGGGTTAGAATGAAAATGTAGATGTAAAGGAAAAGGAAATATCAAATTTCGGAGAATTAAATGAAATATTATCAATTATAAATTCTAAAATTATATAAAACAAAT
>NC_046661.1:15195614-15199463 GCF_010883055.1 Belonocnema kinseyi | reverse complement strand
AGACACATTTTTATAGAGTGGTTTACATACGTTTTTCAATTATTATAAAAGTACAGTATACATTATAAAACTTAATGAGGTTGTATCGGACCATCAATCTACATACGCAGCATTTTCTTATTAAAAACATTTCTCTCATTACATTCAATCCCACTAAGTTTTATAGTGTCTAATATGGCTTCTAAAAATTTATGTAAAAATCTTCTTTGGGCACACTATTACAAGATTTTTTTATATGCTTAAAAATAAATATTTTATTACATAATATTTACAAGAAAGGTTACCCAAATGTCTGCCTCCGATTTGATTCGCTTCCTTAAGGCCATGTGACGAGAGGGTCACGTGACCAAACCTGGTTTTCAATTTTTCTTTCCCAACTTACGTCTGAACGAAATCAGGCATCGCTTTGAAAGTTTGGGAAATAAAAGAGGAGGTAATAAAGTCCACGCCTCTGCTTTGTTCCGGTGGAAATTTTGAGAAAAAATTTTTTTTTAAGAAAATACCAGTGGAAGTTTTCTTTCCCAACTTACGTCCACACGGAATGAGATATCGCGTTAAAAGTTTGGCACGATAAATAGAAAGCATGCAAGAATCTGTCTCTGGTCCTAAATAATTAGAATAGTGAAAAAAGTTTTTTTGTATAACTATTTTGGAGAGATACCGACCGTGCTGTCGTCAAACCCTGCAAGTAATTTGCAATGTTGCGAATGGGCTAGTTATGAGGTTTATATTGACCAAAGTGGGGCAAAACAACAAAAATCGCTCACGAACATTATGCACAAATAATTCCAAAACTAATGTTTGCACTTGAAATGCAAATAAACATGTTTAGTCTGACATACGTATCAGTCTGGTGTCAGCTGTGTCAAAGCAGCACTAGCGCAGCAAGTAGACAACTTCGAAATTCTAGGGGTCTGTAGGTAAAGCAAATTGCATGATTACCGTCAGAGAAAGCTAAAAGTCAAACTGCTGCTGTGAAACCTACATGTATCCGTCGAAAAACATTATTTGCATAAATAAACTTCTTTCTTCCTCAAAATCTTTGCAAGACCACAAACGATCCTTTAATATTTATTAACATTTCCCGAAAAAAATTTCCGCGTTATTTAAACTTTTATTTTTCAATATGGGTGAAAAAATATTGATCTTAGGGCTGACTTGATCAGCTGTTATACTCATCACATGGCCTTAAACAGAAGAAATCTGAATACCTTGAATTCGCTTATATTATTGAATTCGTTGAATACCTTGAATTATATGAATGGCTTCAATTAAATCAATGCCTTGGATTTGCTGAATGCCTTAAATGCTCTGTATCCCTTAACTGCACTGTATTCCTTGAATTCTCTGAAATTTTCAATTCTCTGAATTTATTGAATTTTCTAAATTCCTTGGATTCTATGAATTCCTGGAATACCTGAATTCCTCAAAAATTCTGAATTCCCTATATCCACTGGTTTGCTTAAATTCGCAGGATTCCTCGAATTCTCTGCATTCCTTGAACTTCCTGAATTCCTTGAATTTTGTAAATACCATAAACTCGCTGAATGCCTTGAAATCTCTGAATTCCTAAAATGCTCTGAATCCCACGAATTCTGTGAAATCATTGAATTCTATGAATGCTTTGATTGAACTGAATGCCATGGATTTTCTGAACGCCACGAATTCTCTGAATTTCTTGAATTCTATGGATCCCGTGAATTCTCCGAATTCCTTGAATTCTCTGAATTCCTGAAATTTCTTGAATTTTCAGAATTCCTTAGAATTCTTTAAATCTCTGAATTTCTTCAGTTTTCTGAATTCCATGAATTCTCTGAATTCCAAGAATTCATAGAATTTACTAAACGCCTTGAATTCTCTGAATTCCTTAAATTCTCTGCATTCCTTGAATTTTCTGCATTCCATGAGTTCCTTAAATTATGTGAATTCCTTGAATTTCCGGAATACTGTAAGTTCCTTGAATTTCTGGAATTCTCTAAATTCCTTGCATTTCCAGTATTCCTTGAAATCTGTGAATTCTTTTGATTTTCTGAATTCAGTAAATTTTAGGAATTCAGTAAAATCCAGGAATTCAGAGAATTCAAAGAATTCAGGGAATACCAAGGAATTCATAGAATTTAATTAATTAAGAAAAATCAAGCGATTCCAATACTTCACGGACTTAGGGGAATTCAACGAATCTGGAAAATTTTCGGAATGCAGATAATTCAAGGAATTCAATGAATCCAAGGAATTCAGTCAATGCAAGTCATTTTGTGGGCAGCGCCAACCAGTTAACAGTCAATGATTTTTTTCAAGTTTATAAGATGTTGAATTGATCGATTTTTTCTCATGTCGAGTTCTACATTATTTCATATCATATTTCTATAAGTATTATTAACATTCAAAAAACAATGATTTGGTAACTTAATTATTTCTAACAAGCTGTATTTCGTCTTCCTTGCCCGTCACCGGAAGCCAAAACCGACTGTTGTATTTTATGTACTGGAAAATTACTTTCAAAGACATCCAACAAGAAGAATAAGTTATTTTGAATAAAAATAGAGATAGCCGATCATTAATCGACGAAACTTGTGACACATGTATCACCTAAGCACTTTTAAATATTATTTTCGTCAGGCCTGTCCCTTTGGCGAGGCCTCACTTATTTATGAAATGTCATATATTTTAGACTTGAATTACGTCTAATTAATATAACTAGATTGCATCATATTGTTTTATCTGTTAAAATATAAAATGTTTATACTGTAAGTATTGTGATTAAAGTTGATAACTTTATATTTCTGTCAGCAAAACTTCCACTGTTTCGTGATAAAAACTGTTTTCTGTATCATTTTTCTTTGGCAACGTCAATTTTTGAAATTTTTGTGAGTAACACTATCTCTCTGATGGAATAGATTTATTTGATGCAAAGTAGAACTAAAATTGTTAAATATTAGCCATGCTATAAGAAAAATCACCTTTGCCCCACTGGTGGGCACTGCCCCTCCTTACCCTATATGAATTTAACTGAATTCCTTGAATCCTCAAATTTTTTGTAGTCCTTGAATTCTGGGAATCCCTTAAATTCTCTGAATTCCTAAAATTCACTGAATTCTTTGAATTTTCTGCATTCCTGGATTTCACTAAATTCAGAAAATGTAAGAAATTCCAAAAATTAAAGAAACTCAGAAAATTCAAGGAATACAAAGTATTTAAGAAATTCACGGATTTCAAGGAAATAAAAGAATTCATGAAATTGAGAAACTTCATGTAATTCAGTGAATTCAAGGAATTCAGCGAATTAAACGTATTCCGTGAGTTGAAGAATTCAGCGAACGCGAGGTATTCTCCGAATTCAAGGAATTCATACATTAGTTTACTTAAAAGCATTAAAATAATTCAAGGAATTCAAAGAAATTCAGATTTCAAAGAATTCAATAAATACACGGTATTCCGTGAGTTCAAGGAATTCAGAGAAGAAACTCAGCAAATTGGAGGAATTATGAGATTTATTGCATCAAAAGAATTCAATGCATTCAGATCATTCTAGAAATTACAAGAGTTCAAGGAACTCAGAGCATTCATGGAATTAGGCGAATGAAATTCAGAAAAATGCAGGAATCTTCCGAATTCCTCGAATTTGATCAATTCCTTGCAATCAGTGTACGAGGGTGGATTGATAAGTTTCCGGCCTGACCAAGAAAAACAACGTTTTTAAGATTTTTTTTTTTTTTATTTCTCAACATAATCTCCTCCAAGGCTAATATATATTTCTCATAGCGGTGTTCTAGTCTAGTAATGCCATCTCTATAGAATGATTCGTCAAGCTCCTCAAAATACCCATTTACAGCTTCGATTACTTCTTCA
>NC_046661.1:15179453-15195514 GCF_010883055.1 Belonocnema kinseyi | reverse complement strand
AGCTATCTAAGGATGGTACTATAGAACGCCACCTCAAGGTAGGCCTAGTGGCGCCATCTCTTGGTCAGGCCGGAAACTTATCAATCCACCCTCGTATTCCTTAAATTCACGGAATAAATTGAGTCTCCTGAATTCCTTGAATTCAAGAATACATTGAATTTCCTTAATTCCTTGAATTCTATGAATTCCATGAACAGTCTGAATTCCTTAAATTCTCTGAATTTCTTAAAATAGGTGAATTCCTTGAATTCTCTAAGTTCTTTTTATTATATGAAATCCTTGACTTCTTTGAATTTCTTGAATACTCTGGATCCCTTCAATTCTCTGAACCCCGTGAATTCACGCAAGGCCTTAAAGTTTATGAATACCTTGAATTCTCTTAATTCAAAGTTTCGCTGCATTCCTTGAATACTCTGAATTCCTTGTATTTCCTAAATTCTTTTTATTCTCTGAATTCCTTGAATTCTCTGGACCCCTTGAGTTCTTTGAACCCCTTGAATTCTCTGAAATCCTCAAATTTTCTGAATTCTTTGATATTTGTGAATTCCTTGATATCTTTATATTCCTTGAATTTAAGGAATAACTTGAATTCTCTAAATTCATTTAATTCAAGGAATATCTTGAGTTCCCTGAATTTCCTAAACTCACGGAATTCCTTAGGATCGTTGAATTCCATGAATTCTCTTAATTACTTGAATTTACTGAATCTTTTAAAATCTTTTTGAAATATTTCTTAATTCTTTGAAAATATTTTCTAAACATTATCATTAAAGTCCTTGTGCAATATTTTAAATCCGAAATCTTTGTATAACCTTTGCTCAAATTACGTGTTAGTGACTTTTTAAAGATAAAGACACTAGAATTACGTTTGTAAATGTAAAGATCATTTTAGTCACTTTTCTTTCAAAAAGTTCACGAATGGGACTTCTGGATTTTTTTCCATACCTATTTCTGAATTTTATTGAAATCACTTAGAATGTTTCAAAAGAACGAATAGTGAACATTTTTCATCAAATTCTCAAGCATAAAATAATATTAAATTTCTATAAAAAACAGTCTATTCACGATTAAATACTTGAATTTTCAACTAAAACGGTGAATCTTTCTGCTAAAAAAATTAATAAACTGTTTGCTGGTAGAAAAAAGTTCAACTTTAAACCAAGCAGTTGATTTTTCGACACAAGAACATGAACACTTAATGCAACTTTTCACATTTCATATTTCAACCAAAAAAGATTTAAATTTAATACAAAAATATTTTAATTGAACCAAAAGGGAAATTTTCAAGAAAACAGTTTAATTCTTAACCAAGACAGATTAATTTTCGACTAAGCCGTTTCATTAGTAACCAAAAGGGATGCGCTTCCACTCAAGATGATTATCTTTCTATAAAAAATAAGAATAATTGAAACACACTAGTTTTTAAGCAAAAAAGATCTATTTTTATTTTCAAATATTATTGTTAATAAAAATGAAATAATAGCATTTTCAGTCTAGAAAATTAATTCTAATAATTAGACTGTTCTTCTAAGTTTACAAACACTAAGAACGAACTTTCTACAATAAAGTTGGCTCACAACGCAATAGTTGAATTTCCAATTAAAATGATAAATCTTCAACCAAAAACATGCATTTTTTATAAAGTATTGGATTTTCCAGAAAAAATGTGTTATTAACGAAATATTTCATAGTTAATATCACAAACAAAAATATTCCAATAATATATCCGTAAACTTTAATTGTCGTTTCTTGCAGATTTCATCAAGATTTACAAATTGTTCGAAAAGCGTTTTTCAATTAGACACAAATTTAAAATAGAGATACTTGTAAAAAGCAGGAAAATGTTTTTAGTATCTTTCCATAAACTAACTACAAATTATGGTGGTGCTAGAACCGAGCATTCAGAAAACGGAATCAAATAATAGGGTACAACGTCTATTGTCATAAATTTAATAACAAAAATGTTCTTAAAATTATATTGAAAAAGCTTGGCGAAGACAACTAGCATATGAAAGTAAAACACTTCACAACTGTACTTTTCTGTTAAAACATGTACATTTTTGTAAAAAAATGAACAAAATTTAACCAAAAAAGTGCAATTAAATACAAATAGCTCATTTTTTATTGCATTTTCTTGTAGGAAAGTTAGAAAATGAACAATAAATTCTCAGTCACTACTATTTAAAAATTAGTGTAACTTTTGATAAATATATTCTTTTTACTTTATTGTAGAAATCAATCAGGCATTACAGAAAACAGCAGGGTTTCACTTTTTTTTAAATTCTTATGTTAGACATTGTAAAAACACTTTTACGTAAATTATTATAAAAAACTATGCTGTAAATACTGGGACTTTATTGTAGAAAATATATATTTAAACAAAAATGGATCTTTTCACAAGCAATACTTTTAAAATCGAAATCAGTGTCTCGATTTGTATTTTTCTGCGAATTTATAAGTTTCTTCAAGCGACAATTTTCGTTATGCAAAAACTTTTTTCATTAAAATTTCATGTATCAAATGGAATTTCAAATCAAAAATATTATTCATTTATCAGAATAATTTTTAGCAAATTAATTCAGACAGGAAAACGAATTTCAATATTTAAAAAACTTATTTCAGTGTGAATAAGTTTATTGTGAAAAATATGAACATTCAGTAAAACAATCAGAACTGTTTTAGTACGGCAAACACATTCAAAATCGAATATTAAGCCGATATTAATTTAGGAAGAATTGCAATAAGTTTAAGGTTTTTGTACCCAAAGAACGGATCATGTGATCCCGAAGGGTTTTTTTTATTCTAAAATCGAACTCGTTATTCGAATTTTTCCTATGCGTCAGGTTTTTTTGATATCCTAACCTAAAAGTACAAAAATGCCTATTTTTAGTCATATTTGAGGCAATATAAACAATCAGAATTTTCTTCTGCTAAAAACTGCTAACGCCATCGTGTAGCACTTTTTGTTATCTTCCATTTACATTTTTAATAATTTAAAACCGATTTGTTTTCTCTAAGATATGACACACGAACCATTTATTCACTTTTTACGCCTACTTTGATAGTTTTTATTGTGCAACTGAAATAGTTAGTGTGCGATATTTCGGAGACAAAAAATCGGTTCGGCATGATCGAAAATAGAAATGGAAGATAACAAGGAGTACTAAACGATGGGGTTAGCAGTTTCTTTTTAATGCTCATCATGTTATATTGGCTTAAATATGGCTAAACATAGCCATTTTCGCATCAAAATTCCTAGAAAAACGACCAGCAGAAAATTTAACGAATTTTAAAGTAAATGTCTATAAGGATGACGAAAAAAATGTGTTAGGTAAATTAAGTTTTTTAGCTCTAATATGCCTCAAATGGTATAATTTAAAAAAATAATAAATTGTTTAAATCACTCTTCAATTAATAGGATTGAAAATGATATCGTGTATTTATATTTGTGTAGTTCTTGCAACACGACAATACATAAAGTTTTAAATTTTTAAATTTTGCAATTTGACGGTTTTCAATTTAAAAATTCTCAATTGAAATTTATTAAAAGCTTTTATGCGTAAATTATTGAAAGTTTGAAGTAAAGAATTTAAAACTCTACTATTAATAGTTCAAAATTCGTAACTGTTTCACTCTGAGTGCTATAATTTGTAGTTCAATTTCATAACTTCAAATGAAAAAATTGAACCTTTAAGAGTTCGAATCGTTTCATTTCAATTACCGTTCTTTCACTATTGTTTCAATTTTATGTTGAGTTGAAAAGTTGTTCTTTGACAACCTAGGACGATGCATTTTAAGAACATTGCAAAGACATAAATTGAGAATAAGGATATGGTGTCCAATTGATTGCTACACATTTGTAAACAAATTCAAACGCATGGTTAATTGCTCTTTAATAAATATTAATTGTAACTGGGTGGATCTTATCGGAATATATATAATATTAGAATAATAGTATGAGCTGACGAAATAACGTGATTAAAAGACTATGTTAGCGAAGAACAATGATAAGTTGACAGTATGAGCTATAACTCAGATGTCGTTATAAACAAATCAAAGCTGTAGCTTACTTTTGTATCGAACCCATATCCAATACTTCCCCTCAAGCATACAGCACTACACTTCAGTAAATTTTCATTCCAAATTTGATCAAAAACTTCTGATCCTTTTCTCTTGACAATCCTTTTGTGAACACGTCAGCCATCAACTAAGCTGATTGAAGATAGTGCAACGTAATCATCCCACGTTCGAGTACTTCCCTCACGAAATGATTATGTATTTCAATATGTTTCGTTCTTGAATGGAAAACTGGATTCTTCGCCAGTTTTCGTGCCCCTTGGTTGTCGTTATATATTTTTATCACTTCCTGTTGCCCTAATATAGCATCCACAAATCCTTCCAATTTATTCGAGTTCTTCTCGTATGTGATACCCAGGCTGGTTGTTCCACGTAAATAACGTAGAATTCTCTTTGCTGCGATCCAATGCTGCTTTTGATATGTACTGTTGAACTGACTAAGGAAATTAACCGAAAATGCTATGTCTGGTCGTATTGCAACAGCCAGGTACATGAGACTTCCTGTTAATTCCCTAAAAGGATATTCTTCGCGTTTTTCGGTTGAATCCTTTTCCTCTTCAACGAACTTCGCATTTGGATCCATACGTGTTGCAGCAGGCTTCGAATCTTCCATCCCAAATCTTCCTAAATTATCGTCTTTAAAATCGGCTTAAGCTCAATGCCTAGACAATACTTGACTTTTCCAAGGTCTGTGACTTCAAAACGTAATTTAAGATTCTGCTTGAATTTAGAGATCCACTCTATATCACTTGAGATTATCAGCAGTTCATCGACATAAACTACAACAATTAGCAATTTTCCTTCTTGTTTGCCGATGTAGACACACATATCTGTGTTTAAGGGTCTTAGCTCAAGGCCTTTCAATTCCTTGTCAAGACGCTTATGCCATTGACGCCCAGCCTGCTTTAGACCATATAAGGCCCTCTTCATTTAACAAACTTTATTTCCTTTCTGGAGTTCTGAGAGCATTCTTGTCGCTGATCCTTCAATTTGAGACTTTCCTTCCTGCAATTTCTCCTTTATTGCAATTTCAGGTGACAGCTCTTCAAAAAGCTTAGGCACCTTCATATATACTTCTTCTTCGAGTTACTATTCAGAAAAGCGGTGCTTATGTCTAATTGATGTACATGCATGTCGTTTTGTACAACAAGAGCCATTAAAAGTCTTACCGAACTGAGTCGAACCACTGGAGCAAAAGTCTCGTTGAAGTCAAGGCCAGGGCGTTGCGAGTAATCCTTGGCTACGAAACGAGCCTTTCTTCTTTCCAAAATTCCTTCAGCATTGTACTTGTTTCTAAGTACAAGTCGACATCCAACGACATTTCGACCCTCAGGATGATCTGCTAATACCCAAGTTCTATTCCTTACTAGTGCTTCAAATTCGCCTTGAATTGCCTTTCTCCACTCTTTGGCTTCGTTTCCGGTGAGCGCTTTCTTCAAGGAGATTTCTGTGATGTTAGCACATTCAAAATGATCTTCTTCAAGAGCTACGTTGCTCATGTTGTATGTTTTGGCAGGTCTTCCTGGGTTTCCAGTTCTGGTAATTTTAGGACGTCCAGCTACCCTTCTTCTGTCAGGTTCTACATTATTTTCAGCTTCAAATCCTAAGAAATCTTCACTTTCACTATCAGGACGGAAATCATCTTTTTGTACTTCGTTGACTTCAATTTCTGGAGTTGGTTCAATTGGTGTGTATTCTATTTCCACCAAGATCTTTTCATATGTTGAATTCTTTTGTCCTTCCTCGATAAACTCGTCGTATTTCTTCGGCGGCAGAAACTCGTTGAGAAGAGTCACATCTCTGGCAATTTCTACTCTTCCAGCTTCAATCAATCAAACTCTGTATCCTTTGGATTCTTCAGAATATCCCAAGAATAAGCATTCGCGGGTTCGCTGATCGAACTTGTCTCTTCCGGGTGTCTTTTCCAAATAATGTCCTTTACTTCCAAAAGTTTTTAGGTGTGATATATCTGGTATTTTTCCGTACCATCGCTCGTATGGTATTTGACCATTAAGACTTCTTGAAGGACATCTGTTTCGTAAATAATTAGCAGTTGCTACAGCTTCTGCCCAGAAAGATTTAGGGAGATTTGATTCAAACAATAAACATCTTGCTATCTCGACTAATGTGCGGTTCTTACGTTCCGCCACTCCCTTCTGCTGAGGCGTGTAGACAACAGTTAATCTTCGAGTGATGCCATTCTTTTCTAAATAATCGTTGAATTCTTCGTTCAGATATTATTTCCCATTATTGGATTCGAGACATTTTATTCGTTGTCCGGTTTGCTTTTCAACTAAATTTCGGTAGCTTTTAAAAGCTTCTAATGCTTCGTACTTCGATTTTAAAAATTTCACAATACACATTTTAGAAAAATCATCAACAAAAGTCATAATATACTTCGCGCCACCTTCAGAATGCGTGCGCATCGGACCACATAAATCTGAGAGCACGATTTATAATAATTTTGTCTTACGAGACAAAATCTTGGGAAAAGGACTTCTTAAAAATTTTCCCCTAATGCACGTTTCACAAACACAAGCTTCTTCCCCTTTATCAAAATTTATTTTAAGATCTGTCAAAAGCTTCTTCAGATCTTTAAAATTTAGATGACCGAGTCGTTTATGCCATAATTCTAATTTCTATGAGCTGTGTTCTTCGGATAATACATTTGCGTTTTCCAGATTTTTCCGAATGTAGTACAGTCCGTCAACTCTCTCAGCAAACAATATTTCACACCCTTTCTCGTCTCGAATGACAGCTGCATTTTTTCTAAAAAACTTCTGAGCGTGACTGCTGTTGCTACTTCCAGCTATCAAAGCGCTGAAATTCGATTTAATATCACTGCCTTTCGATTTTCTGGCATCACTTTGTTCGATTATTTTAATTTTTAGGGCTTCAGGCGTCGGAAGATCATCACGTGATTCTATCGCACATCGAAAGTTTTCAAAACTGGGTAGCAAGCTGTATAACAACATAATTGTTAACAACATAATTGTGCAAAGTGAGCTTCTTCAGAAGGGTTGCCTTCCTTGCTGGCCCTTTCGACTGATAGATTCGGTGCAATGTCATACAAATTTCGTTAGCTGTATTACACCCTTTGATTTGCTTTAGCTCTGACGGATGAATAGATAAAACCAAATCAGAATGAGCCTTTCTATCCGCAACATCCCAGGATTTCGCTACCGCTTCTGATGCCGCATTTCCTTCGATTACCGTCGGTTTAGGTTTTTCTCCACTAACATATTCCCACGCGTCATTTTTCACTAAAAGGGCCTTAACTTGGAGCTTCCACGTATCAAAGTTCTCCTTGCCCAAAGCTTCGATGCGTGTCGAGTGCGAGGAATTCATTTTTAAACAAAAATTTCCAACCTCACTTCTTGCCGAACACACTTTTAAATATACTTCGAAATATTTTCATTTCCGATTACTATTTGCAAAGATCTGAGCCCATAACCTATTGTAACTAGGTGGATCTTATCGGAATATATATAATATTAGAATAATAGTATTAGCTGACAAAATGACGTGGTTTATTAAAAGACTTTATGTTAGCGAAGAACAATAACAAATTGACAGTATGAACTATAACTCAGATATCGTCATGAACAAACCAAAGCTGTAACTTGCATTTGTATCGAACCCATATCCAATAATATCATTCATTATTGTTTTTTAATATTTGACCATTCCTTTAATGTTTAAACATAGAAGCTTTTTTGTAACAGCAATAATGTACATATCTTATTTTAAAATTATCTCATTGCAATATTCTAAATCTTTTTTTATCCTGGGTCGAACAATTAACAACTTTTTGGCTGCAAAACCTGTACACTTTTGCATATTATTGTATATAGCTGCAAATACTTTAGGCTGCGCTTTTCTTTAAATTCTTGTAGAAAATTGAATCTACAAATATAATACAACAATGTACAATCAAATACGAAGCAAAAGTGCACAATTCGTCCGAATAACAAAGAAAGTTGCACTTTGGTGTCATTTTGTTTTAAATTTATTGTATTTATGTGTAGATTCATGCAAAAGTGTTTTTAGGTGTTTTTACTTTTTGTAAACAATTTTTCAACAGGAAACATTCCTACTTCTTATATTCCGTTTCAGTTTGTCTATATCGTTCCATCTTTTTAAGAGAACAGTCAGCATAACCTAATTGTTGAGCGCAATGCGCTATTTCTGAAATAAGAATGGCATCGCCAAAGCCGCAGGTGCTTCCTGCGCCTTTTTTTACAAACATCACGAAGCGCCACGCGCACTGCGAATATATTAGCACAGCGCGCATATTTTTGCGTACCACGCTGACCAAAGTTCCTTTGCAATAAACGTAAAAATTATCGTTTATAATCAATCATTTCTTAAGAGATAATTAATGTATTGCTGGCAAGATAGATATAGCGCGACAGAATGTTATGCAGCAGTATAGTATGAACGATAACTTGTATATTCATGTTTTGGCTAGAAAATTTCACAATTTTCAGCAAATTAACTGATTTAATTTCAAAATAATATTTTGGATTTAAAAATTCTACTGTTTCGAAGACAATTGAATTTTTTGGTTTCAAAATTCGTATTTTGTAGTTAAAAATCAATTTTCTTAGTAGAAACGGCATGTTTTTGGTTAAGCAGTCTACTAGTTAGTTGAACACTCAACCGTTATTTTAAAAATGGAATCGCTTTGTTGAATATTTGTTTAATATATTAATTTTCAAATCAATTATTTGATCGAAAAATTGATATATTGTATTATGCAAACTCCTGTTAAAAACAAAAATCCAACAACCAAATTGAGACCACAACGATTATACATAAACAAAAAATTCTATTGTAATCTTAAAAAAAAATTCGGACATAAACAAAAAAGAGGAAAGAAAAATGAGAAGGCAGCCAACCATATAAATATACATTTTAGCGATGTATATTTATTTTACTTTTTATTTTAAGCCTTAAAAACAATTTTTTTTGTATAACAGAAATAAGGTTAATTAATGCATTTTTCTGCTACCATAAGAAATTATATCTGTGAAAGTAAAATTTTTTCCTTTAAAAGTTGCACTGTAGTAAAAATAAAAATTTAACAAACTTTGTAGTTGAATAATTATTCAAATATTCTTTAAAAATTGTTCTTTTCCTCATTGAAAAAAAAAATTAATGAAAACATTTCTTCAGAATAGTAAGAATACAAATTGTAAAAGGAAATTTCTTTGAAACAATATTTTCCTTGATTTCTTTGCCCTTCAAAATCCACTTTTCGTTGATAAGGAATAGAACATATTTTAAATAATCATTTAATCATTATTTATCTATAACGTTTATTTCATAATTTCATATTTAAATCACAGTGTAATTTCGCAGGGCCTGAAATATTTTCTGACAAATTTAAATAAATTTGTTAAGAAATCTTATTACTACATTGTAATAGTTTTTTCATTAATATTTGATTTAGTTGAGAAATACTTCTTTAAGAATACTGCAAACTTTAATAATAGTTATTAATAAAATATAATCAAACAAAAATTTTGAATTGAAGAATTTTTATAATTTCACAAATCAGATGTTAACCAAAGAATAACACTTCCAACTGCAAAACTTTCAACCACGTAATACATCAAGAATTTCTACAAAATAAAAACATTTTTAAACGCTTACATTTGTTAACTTTCACACTAATTATTAACTCACTATAATTTAAAAGTTGAACAAAAGTGGAAAATTTTTAAAAATTGCAAGTTTCGAGAATTATTGTAAGAGAATAGTATTATTATATATTATTGCTGTTAGGTTTAATTTATTATTGCCTTTTCGATTAATTTCAATTAAGGTATAGTATATATTAGGGTGGTCCAAAAAATTCCTTTCGGGCTACAGGGCAAGACCCCCCCTCCCTTCAAATGTTTCCATTTCTGGAGAAAGAATATCTGTATCCTTTTTTTCGAAATTCGAAGATTAACACGTGCCATGGGGCACTTCAGTATTCCATTTAATTAACGTAGGGAAATTTTAAATTTTCGAAAATTTGAACTCATGTTCCAGTGTTTCATCCAAATATGCTACATTTTTCAAAGATTTGAGAGGAGTTTCGATGACATAAAACAATATTAAAAACTTTTATTTTCAACCTACCCCTACCTTACCCGCAGTGCCCCTTAATATAACCCAAAAAAATTAATTTTTATCTATATTATTGTTACTTTTTATCAATCTCCGCCGTCTTTTTCATACAAATAATTACTGATCGACAATTTGAATATTTACCATGACTTTTTAAACTATTGGCAATGGTTTATACAAATTCAAATTATTTAAACGATTATTTATTTCTAAAAATGTAAAACATAATCGTAGTTCTGATTAAAATATAATTTTTGGTCATTGCTTGCACGTATTTTTACATATGCTTGTACGTATTGCTTGCAGTATTTCTTTAGACAATTATTATTTTCTCAAGCAGTTTTTTTCAATAACTAAAAAAATGAAATAAAGTAGAGCCAATACAATTATGTTTCTGACTGTATACAATACAGAAAAAATACGTTTACCACTTTTTAATGGTTTAAACAAATATAATTTGTTTAAATAATGACTTTTCCAAAAATACTTGTAAAATGGTAATCAATTGTATGTCTTCTATTTCATTTGATTTGATTAGTTATCGAAAAATAACTGCTCAAGCAAATAAAAATTATTTAAACAAATAGTAATTTGTTAAGTATTAGAAGAAATGTACCAAAATCATGTAATTATTCAACAGAAAGTAGCATAGAATATCAATTTGTAGGAAAGTGGCAATATCTGGCTAATTTGAGGAATAAATAATTGTTTTTAGAATTGACAATTGTTTAAACAATAGAAACCCGTTTAAAAAGTCATGGTAAATATTCAAATTGTCATATTTGGGACGCTTCGGGAAGGGCGATGGCAGTTTTCCTTTTCCAGATACCCTTCCCCTGGCCAGATCCGTATGTTTGGACTGAAACATGTGAAAAACTTAAATAAATTATATTGTTTCTATAATGTTTTAATTTCGAATATAATACTATGCACATTGAGAATGATACTTGAAAAGACCGCCCCCCCCCCTCCCCGTTAAATTAAAAAATTTTCAATGAAAAAAAGGAATTTGCAAAAAGAGAATTGAATTTTTTACTACGAAGTATTTTTCAGTCAATAAAACAAAATCTCAGTAAAAATTTGCAAAAGAAGAATCAATCCAAAAATTTATAAACTTTTTAAATTATATGATTTTTAACAACTTTAAGTTAAAAACATGTTTTTATACCTCACAATGTATTCCGAATTCTTTAGTGATAATTTCTTGAACATTTATTTAGAAAAATCGTTACATTTTTTTTGCAGAAATCGCATGCCAATTTTTTATTATCTCGAAGCTCGAATTTTTCTCACAAGTTTCTGAAAATGCTGCAAAATAAAAAAAACTTCTCCAAAAAAATTTAATTTGTTTCAAATTAATTTTTAAAAAAATCATTTTTAGTTCTCCTATAAAAATTTAATTTAAAAATTTTATTCTTTTGAAAGCGATTTTTTTACCGAAAATTTAACTATTCCATGTTAAGCTGAGAATTAATTTCTTTAGTTGAAAATTTAAATATCTGGTTGGAAATTCCTTATTTTTAAATATCTTTGTTAAAAATTAATGTATTTTGATAAAAATTAATCTTCTTAGGTAGAGAATTAATCTTTCCGGTTGAAAATGCAACTGTTTGGTAAATTATTATTATTTTTTTAGATATTTTTTGGTGTTTAAAGAATTATCATTTCAGTAAAAGATGCATTGATTTGGTCAAACATTTTACTGTCCTGTTGAAAATTCGTTCTTATTCATTTTAAAATAAATGTTTAAACATCTTGTATGACGTCTGAAGCAGGTGATATCAAACGTATTATTTTCTAAAGGTAAAATAATAATTTTTTTCAAAATTTACCGAATTCAGTTTCAACAATTTTTTCGACAATAATTAAGACCATGTAATGAGTATAACAGCTGATCAAGCCAGCCCTAAGATCAAAATTTTTTCACCCATATTGAAAAATAAAAGTTTAAATAACGCGAAAATTTTTTTCGGGAAATGTGAATCAATATTAAAGGATCGTTTGTGGCCTTGGAAAGAGTTAGAGGGAGAAAAAAGTTTATTTATGCAAATAATGATTATCGACGGACACATTTAGGTTTTACAACAGAAGTTTGACTTTTAACTTTCTCTGACGGTAATAATGTTCCTAAGCGATTTTTGTTGTTTTGCCCCACATTGATAAATAAAAACCTCATAACTAGCCCATTGACAGCATTGCAAATTGCCTGCAGGGTTTGGCGACAGCACAGTCGGTATTTCTCCAAAATAGTGATTAAAAAAAACTTTTTTCACTATTCTAATTATTTAGGACCAGAGACACATTCATGCATGCCTTATATTTATCGTGATAAATTTTTTAAGCGATATCTCATTTCGTGTAGACGTAAGTTGGGAAATAAAACTTTCACTGGTATTTTCTTAAAAAAAAAAACTTTCTCAAAATTTCCACCGGACAAAGAAGAGACATGGACTTTATTACCTCCTCTTCCATTTCCCAAACTTTCAGAGCGATACCTTATATTGTTTAGACGTAAGTTGGGAAAGAAAAATTGAAGACCCGGTTTGATCACGTGACCCTCTCGTCACATAGCCTTAAAGCAAATTCAATTCCTTATCACTGTTCCAAATTGGTACCGTTAGATTTGGAAAAGAATTCTTTTAACTCTGACTTAATGTAAATCTTTTATATTATGCCTTTTATGTGTCAAAACAGTATTTTTAGTTAACTCTTATGAAAAAACTGCTTGAGCAATCAAAATAAATGTATGGTGTTTGTTAATGAGTTTCCAAATTGAGTTAGAAATAAGATTATTCATAACTTTGGACTGGGAGTGCAAAATTATTTAAGGATAATTTAAAGAAGTGCGATTTTCCGAAAAATAAGCCACATTTATAATGTTTGCTAATGCGTTTTCAAATATGACCAAATTTGAGCTTGTGGAAATTTCCAAGTTAAGTGAAATATTGCACTAATATATTTAAGAATCTGCAGTAGACTTGAGTAAAATATACTGCAAACTTTTCAATAAAATTTCACATAAACTTGAACATTAATTCTTTAATTTTCAAGTATAATGAAATATCGTTGGAATTGCTATAATTAGGAGATTCCGAATATTATATTTATAACTTACTAAGTGGTAAATATCAAAAATGCCATACTCTGCATTTGAGTACTTATTAGGTACAGAGGACTCCCGTAGACCAGGATCGATGGCAACAGATCGGCTGAGTGATGGGAAGACGTGAAGAGGGCGGGGAGGGGGAGCGTGTACAGGTACCCAGGGCGGAATTGTAACCTGCCGTACTTTTTCAAATCATCGTCGATCTTACTGGCACTTTTAGATTCGTCTTAAATCCAAACCTATTCATTTATATGTATTGCTTCTCACGGTAAGCTAGATAAATTATTCTTTTCCAGTTCCTCATTAGGGTAGGTCGAAAAATAAACACTTTTGGAATTTTGTGCATCTTGTTTAAGTGTGCTCGAAAAAATAATTCATGCATTTTCTTGTTCGCAGAGTTTTAAACTTTTCTTGAGTTACATTTTTTTACATAACTGAAGGTCAGAAAAGTCTTCAAGATTTGTTGCAGGTTTCAATCATTTTTATTCAGAAATAATTCTAATTTAATTCGCCCCTGTTTTCAGAAAAAATAATAATAGGTTTGTAAATAGAAGAAGAATTTTTTGGGGTACTTCAAAACTTTCCAGAGACAAAAATCTACTAGGAAAAAAACGCCAAGACCCAGAAGTCGTAATTGGAAATACAGCAAATTAAAAAAAAATTGGTTTGGATATTTAATGAAATAATTTTTATAACTTGTGGATTAAGAACATTTCTGAGCAAACTCAAACAAGAAATTTTAAATCACAAGTAATAAAATTTATCTTATTAAATACCAAATTACAAATTTTGAAAAATTGCTGTAAATCTTATTTTGACTCCTAGGACTTTTGGATTTTTTTAAAGTCTATTTCTATTTTTAAAAAGTTCACACTTGCTCAGACAAATCTTTAAACCACAAGTTATAAATATAATTTCACTAAAGGCCAACATCCAAAATTTAAACATTTGCTGTATTTCTAACTTTGACTCTTGAGCCTTGTCCATTTTTTTTCTAGTACATTGTTGTCACTGGAAATTTATCAATTACCCAAAAAATTCTTTTTCTATTTTCAAACTAGTTAAAAAATTGTCTGAAAACGATAGAAAATTAATTAGAATATATTTCTAAAAAAAAAATGAATGATGGAAATCCCCAAAAAATTAAGAAGGTTTTTCTGACCTCCAGGTATGTTAAACAAAATCTAATCTAAAAAAATTTTTTAAATTCTGCAAGCAAGAAATTTCCGAAACCTTTTTTAAGCTCCGATAATCAAGCTGCATATTCATTAATTCTAAATTAATTATAATTCTTTAGGATCTTAATACGTATTTTTCGCCAAAAGAGACAAATTTAGGGTAGAACCTTTGCAAAATGAAAGCTTATTTGAGCACCCTATTGCTTATTGTTGCTCAAATGTTTGTTAAATAAAAAAATGAAGAAAATGTTTTTCGTGGAGCATAATACACCTCGGATATTTACGACGGATTGTCCATATATTACGTGACATTCTAAGTGCCTGCTCTAACGTTACAAAGTGTCACATCGGAGTGGGTTCGTAAAGGTTTTGTAACGCGTGACACTGTCCAAATAAAATAATTAAATTTAAATCTTTATCGATGGATTAAATACCAATCCTATCGACAGAACAAGTTGAGTGGTTGAATTTTAAACCAAAGAGTTGAATTTTTAAGCCGAAAAAAAAACTAATTTTCAACCCAAAATATTATTTTTAGCCAAGAGGATTGAATTTTTAACCGTGAAAAATTGCTTTTCTAACATAGAAGATAAATTTTGAAACAAAAAGAAATAATTTCAACAAAATACATGAATTATCAACCAAAAAGGATAAGTTTCCAACAATAAAAATTAGAATACTCAACTTTTCAGATGAACGAAAAATAATATTCCACAAAAAATAACCGAGATTCTGAAGAAATAGTTACATTTGAGAAAAATAGCCTAATTTGCAAAAAAAAAATCTTAACCAAAATTTTAATTTACTACCAAATAGTTGAATTTTTGGTTTGAAAAGAGAATTTTTTAACCAATAATTGAATCGTTAAACTTTCAGCTTAAAAACTAATTTTCACCAACAAGAAAAATTATTAACCACTTGCATACAATGGAAAATTACGAATTGTTGACAATATAATTAAATCTTTAACAAAGATGATGCATTTCGAACAAACAAGGTTAATGTTAAAATCAAGTGGATGAATTTTTAACAAAATACATGGATTTTCTACAAAATAACTAAATGAAAAACTTAGATAAAAAATTATACAAAAAATTACATTTCCACAAAAAAAATAATATTCAACAAATTATTTACATTTTCAAAAAGTGGAATGAAACTTTTGAGATAAGAAAATTTACCAAACAGACCAATGTTTAACAAAAACGTTCATTTACGATCAAATAGTTGAGTCATAAACTAATCAACCACACGCTTAATAAATTTATTATTTTTTTTTCCAAAAAGATAAGGATAATAAAGAAAACCTATTCGTTATATCATATCTAATAAATTCAAAATGTTGAAATAAAATTTATGTTGGTGAGACTGGCAGGAGACTTAAAACTCACATTTTTGAACATAAACGGGATTGTGGATTAGGCAATCAAAATACTCGTTTGTTACAACATAAATGGCAATCTAATAAAACAATTTTTTTAAAGATACCAGGTGTATACATATGAAACCGGTATTTTTTCAAGAAAAAAACACATTTATTTCAAGAGAATGATAACAAATATTTTATTCAAAGTATGCGC
>NC_046661.1:15176548-15179353 GCF_010883055.1 Belonocnema kinseyi | reverse complement strand
GATTAATGCAACTTTTAAATACAAGTTACTTTGGCGCACTTTTAATTTGGGTCTTCATTTTAATATCAGCTTTATTAATTACTCATTAAAAAGTGACTTTATCTCTTAATGTACTCGTTAGGCCATCTTTGTCCTTCCAAATCAAAACATTTTGGTTCGGTTATTGTCTTTTTTAATGTAGTAAAATTTATCTTTTGAAGCCTCTGAATTTGAAGGTTTCAAATTTAATTTTTTGAAGGGAACTTTTCAAACTACGGTTATTTATAAATTTAACGTTCAATAATAAAAAATCACTAATTTTTTCCCCTCTAAAGCTATGTTCTATCATCTTAGAAAATAACGAAAGATAGAAATATCTTGGATGGCTTTATTATTATCACTACAGGTAAATTAAAAAAAAATCTACAACTTTTTTCATCAGAAGGTTTTTCTAAATCATATGCCACTTTGTTAAATCTGTTTAAATGATTTAATTTAGGTTATGCATTACCTTAAACAAGGAATGAAACAAGGTCGAAACATACGTCGCTTTTTTTTAAAGAAATTGAAAAATAAAGCATGATTCATGGGCAACTGAATCCACTATTATTTTTATTGAACCGTATGACTTTTTTACCAAATAGGTGAATTCTTAACCAAAATCATGAATTTTTTCGAACACAAGATTCATTTTATGACCAAAAAGAACAATCTTCAACCTAAAACATAATTTATGATTGAATAGCTGAATCATAAACTTATGTGGGAGATATTTTCAACCGAATGTGTCATAATAAAATTTCGCGATAAAAAGAAATTTTTTAAAAGTGAAAAAGTTCCGACAAAATAGGTCAATTTTCAAATGAATAGTTTCATTTTTAGCCAAAAATATAAATTTTAAGAAAAAAGTTAATTTACGACGATATGGTAGAATTCTCAACCTATAAGCGACATATTTTCAACCAGAACTGAAATAAAACTTTAAAGATAAAGAAAAGTATTCTCCGTCAGAAATAAAGAATTTCCAACAATATAGTTTAAAATAAATAGTTTATTTTTAAGCCAGCTATATGAATTCTCAACAAAAATGTTACTTTAAGGCCATATATTTGAGTCATAAACTTGGAAGGAATACTTTTTCAATCAAAAGTGGAATAATGGACTTTAGCAAATAAATAGTAGTTAAAAATAAGACTTTTCAACAAAATAGTGAAATTTTCAAATGAATAGTTCAACCCTAAGCAAAAAATGTCAATTTTCAAGTAAGTAATACACAAACAATAAAAAAAATTTGAACCAGATAGTTATATTTTAAAGAATAGTTTAATTTTCAACAAAAAAGTTAATTTACGTCCATATATTTGAGTTTTTAACTTACGAGCGACAATTTTTTAACCAAACGTCAACAACAGCAAAAAAAGCAAATTATCAACCTATTTCATCCAATGAAAAATGACGAATTAAAAAAAATTAGTTGTATCCTCAACTGAAATGATGACTTTTAGAGACCGCGATTAATATTACTACCACCAAGATGAATTCTGAAAAAAGTTAATTCATATACTTATAAGTTTTAAATTTTAAACAAAAAGTGAATTAATTCACTTTCGTTATAAAAAATGAATTTTCCACAAAAAAAAGAACTTCAAACTAAATGGTTAAATTTTGAAATGAATAGTTTGAGTTTAAATAAAACATTTGAATTTTTAACAAAAAAAGTACGTTTACGACCAAATTGTTAAATTTTCAATAAACAATAAACGATGTTTCAACAAAATTGTTAAATTTTCAAATAAATAGTTTAATTTCAAGCCAAAAATATGAATTTTTAGCAAACTATAAATTCTTATCCGATTGGTTCATTTTTCTACCAAATTTGCAATTTTTCCATTTCAAAATGTCAATTTTTCTACAAAAATATTCATTTTTCACCAAATAGATGATTTTTTAAATAAAACCATGCATGTTAAACAAAAGAATGGACGTTTTACAATTTCATAAAAATTCCATGATTTTAAAATTTCGGTATCGGTCATTTTGAATTTTGTAATTTTGAAACCAAATTCGAATTCAACGGCCCGAAAAACGTATAGATACTCATTTTTATAGAAATCTAACTATTATCAATTTTTACATTTAGGATTGAACCTATTTCTCAATTGTCAAATGTCGACCGACGAAAGGCACAAGCCGATTCACTGACAGTGAATGCAGTGTTGCCAAATCGCCGAGGGGGGAAAGTTAGCAGTATACCTGTAATTTTACTTATATAGGATAGAGGTGTCAACGTGCATGCTGTATCTGAAAGTATGGCCACATTAGCGCCGGTGATATATACTCGAATTAAATAGGCGATGTTACCGTTAACGGATGAAAGTTGTCACCTCAGAACGTTTTTTCGCCAAATGCACTAGGAGTCCACCTAAAATGGATTTACATAAAAAAATGGGCAAAACGTTGTCACCTCAGAATTTCGAGGCGACAACGTTATATATGAAGCGAAAACATCTACTATATATATTTAAAAATTTGTCATAAGGACAACTACAGGATTTCGCCGGGAACGGGTGCTAATCTGGAAAATTGCACCCGCTCCCAGCGAAATCGCTGTAAAATTTCAGCCACAACCACGTCTCACGATCGTGAGATAGGTGGTTACAGTCTATAAAGGAATCAATACGACGATCCAGCAAAAGCCTCGTGCAGCCGAAGAATACGGAGCGTCCCAAGGACTACCGCCTTCTGCATTTTTCCCGCAAGTGTCTTAGCATATTGTTGACACGCAGGGATGCTTTTTAGGCCATTAACAAGTGAAAGCTTGGCACC
>NC_046661.1:15158767-15176448 GCF_010883055.1 Belonocnema kinseyi | reverse complement strand
GAACATGGTTCGCTTCTCGGAATCAAGAAGAACCATGTCAGGCCTCGAGTGAGCAACAGAAACAATTGTCGAGAATATAAAGTTCCAGTATATGCGGCACTTGCCATTCTCGACAATTGACTCGATTACCCTAGGAGTCTTTATAGGAGCAATATTAAGGTTAATGCCGTAAAAGTGACAGATATGGTAATAAAGCACTCTTAGTGCCGCATTGTGCCTTTGAATGTAGGTCGTTCCCGCGTGAGTTGGACAACTAGATAGTAAGTGTCTAAATGCTCGGGGTGTTCATGACACGCCCTGCAGCTATCATCGGGAATGTCTTGGCCCAGATTGTGGCGACGGTATGTTAAAGTGAAAATGACAGTGTCTTGACATGTCAAAATGAAACCCACCGTGCCAGGCTTTGATCTGGGTTAAGTCTGAGTGTTTCAGCAGTCTCCTCCGTTGCTCTGTGCAGAAACGCTCCTTTGTCCACTTGTTTGTGCTTTTTGACCATTTTAATAAGAGGGTCTCTTCCATTTGCGACTATATGTGTTGTACCCAGAATAATCCTGTTGTGAAGACATTCAAGATTCAATATTTCGCGACCACCTTGACCGCGTGAGATGTAGAATCATGGAACAGAAGACTTTGGATGCATGCTTTTGTTCATGTGCATAACCTTTCGTGCCTCGATATCAAGGGATCTAAGCTCGTTCTTTGTACATGCAGATACTTTGCTCCTCGCCAACGGTTCGGAAGAAAAAATCTACCGGATAAGACGTTTGTATCTGCTTCTGAAAGTATCCTTTATAGATGTTACATCCTGAATGCGGCTCTGTGACACGCTCAGGTATGTATAAGTCTCTCTAGCGCAAAACTGTCGTATAGCGCTTCTATCGACGAGCTCAGGGTCTTTAGGGATGCCATTAAATTTTTCTCGCTTCTAATAAACCTTGGCGCATTTGTCTAACCCAAATTCCATTCCTATTTCCTTAGTATATCGTTCGACAATCCCTAGAGCTAGATGTAGTTGCTCTTTGTTTTTAGCATAGATCTTAAGATCGTCCAGGTAAAATACATGAGTGATCTTGTCCTTTCGGTTTTCCAAACTGGCATCAATCTCTCTATGAAATTGAACGATTTGCGGAAGAACCTTCAAGCTTTCCAAAGGCAGATGATAAGTCGACGAGGGTCGAATCGGAAGCGCTCCGGTAATCAATCGAGCCCATCGATAGATTGCCCGAACAATCCTATCATTTAAGATAGCTGTGAATATCTTATACAGTGCGTTCAGGCAGGTGATTGACCTCTAATTCTTTGGGTCAGCTGAGTTGCCTATTTTCGGCAGGAGTATTGTGCGCCCTTCCACCAACTACTGCGGAATTGGCTCTTCTGACTTTAAATATGAGGTTAAAATACGTGTAAAATACTGATGGGTTGAAGGAAACTTCTTCCACCAGAACGCCTTAATACCATCTGATCCCGGAGCGGAATAGTTCTTCATTCCTCTTGACACTTTTTTCACCTCCTCGGTAGTGATGGGTGGGCACTCTTCATCAGGTGTTATGAAGGCATCACACAGCTCCTCAAAGCTATTTATGTTCTCTGAGTCTTTGTCTAGTCTATGCTGTACTCCGTAGACTTCTTATCAAAATATTTTGACCTCCTCTGGTTTGGACAGGTGGTCGACAGTAACTGGAGGGTCTTGGAGGAGTCGAGATGAGTCAAAGAGGAATTGTTGATTCTCTTTGATCCACCTTTCTCTCCGCTCTGGAGTTTTCTTAGCGTCAGATAGTATCCGTATTCTCTCAACAACATTCTGCCTGATGGTCAGCAGCTTTGACTTGTAAAGTGTGCGATAACGGGTCCGGAGTTCGCGTGCGAACTTTCAAACCTTAGTCGTAAAATTCTCGCCTAGCTGATGCATTCGTCTTTTGGTCTTATGATCAACCGTTGGTTTGGATTTACGGTTCGCATCGGCCAAAGCTCTCGCTGCATTGTGCACGTATCAATTCATAGTCCAGAGGTTGGATTCTTCTGAAAAATGTCCACGAAGCTCGCCATCCATTTCACCCAGATCTTTAGGCTTGACAGAAACCTGGATGTTGATGTTTCTCCGGTCATAAAGCATCGCTCTTCCTCTATCGTAAGCCTGATCGCGGCTGGTCTTAGTGTCGCCTCTCTTTCTCTATTGCCTGCTTGTCCTGGCTGTGGTAGAGTAGGCGTTCCACTTACATAACCCCTTTTTGGAGTAATTTGGCATGGTTTCGCCGATGTTGATGCGAAAAGTGCAATAGCTCCGGGTATTTTTCGCACCAGAGAGCATGCAGTCGTGCCATGTAACCCCGTTCAGGGGTCACACTCGCATCGTAGTACTCTAGAAAGTCGTGATTTTGTCGCTCCGTCCAACTAAAGGTCCCAAGATTCCGTCGATCCATCGCATTGAATCTATCCTCATTGTCTCCCCCAGCTCTAGAGTGATCGGCATTGTTGACCGACCCATTGTCGGGAACCCTACGCATTTTTTTTTGTTTTGAACCGCACTTACTACAACTATTTTGGTGTTGTAATTGTTGTTTCCACGAGAAGCTAGGGAAAGGGGTTCGCCCATCCTTATAAAGCCCCGCATGGAAGGACAAGGCTGCTAGAGGAATCGAAACCGAACCGAATATCATTCGAAATATAATTTTAGCAAGGTCGGAAGAAGAAAACGATGTATTTTCGCTTGAAAAAGTACAAAATGTGCACTTGTTTATATAATTTGTTCGTAAAATGAACAAATATTTTTAACCGAAATTTTTAGT
This sequence comes from Belonocnema kinseyi, assembly GCF_010883055.1. NCBI lineage: Eukaryota > Metazoa > Arthropoda > Insecta > Hymenoptera > Cynipidae > Belonocnema > Belonocnema kinseyi. The sequence continues at coordinate 15,173,662 of NC_046661.1, read as the reverse complement.
TACGGATTAATACAAGCATGATACTATGTTTTAAAGCTAATATTTATTCAAAATAGGATCCATTTAACTCAATACAACGCTTAAAATGATCAACCAATTTATATATAGACTTTTAAAACTCGGTTTTTGGTATATTATTTAGCATCTGTGTCACAGCTGCTTGAATGGCTGGTACGTCATCGTAAAAAGCACGTATCATGCAAGGGTATTGTTCACAAGGAATTTGTTCGAGAAGGTGAAACTTCAAATGGAGAATACTGTTTATTTGTGTCTGTGGTTGAGAATTGTTAGTGCGAGGGGCTGTTCACTGAATATTCCTAGAGTAAGATAGGCGTCTACTACTGTACTAATTAAGGAGACTAACAAACCACTACAAAGGCCGCTGAAGGTACTACTCCGTGATCAATATGACTACTCTTCATACCACTTAGGAATGCTTTAGACTTTGGGAAATCGTACCATGAACGAAAAACCGCAACTCGCCATGGGCGAATGTCGTTTGTCCCCTTTTGACTGCAATATAAATAATTGGAGTAGGCGAGAGAGAATGAAATAGAGAATAATTAAAAAAACAATTGTTATTTTTATAATATTTCACTTACTTTTTAAAGAAGAGTAGTATAATATTATATCATAAGATAAGGTAGAAAAATGAATGATTTATATTCATAATAATAGAAAGAAAAATGTAGACATTTTATTTTTAGTTGAAAATAACAGATGATGAAAAAGTGTATAAACACTTTCACACGGTTTCATTGAGATGAATTCAACCTAGAGACAGGAAAACCATAAATACTTCTCTTGATTTTGTATCTGGGATTTCTTATATTATTTTTTTATGAAATACAACATTTTTGTCGGAATTTTCTTAGAAGGAAATCTATTCTTAATTTAAGAAAATAAAAATACCCAGTTTTTCTCGAAAAAGAAGCGAGTTATGAAAAAAGTTATGACAGCAAAATTGTTCTTTGGAAAAATTGCTACAAAAAGTTCTCCTTAATAATGTTTATTCTCACTTTTTTTTTGGAAGTCTTGATTCTTTTATTTTAAGGGGTAAGAATTTGTTTTTACTCTTTTATGCCACTGACAAAACCAGAACAGACAAAATTTTGTTCTTCGAATTATCCGAATATATTTTTTTATTTTTTAAAATGTTAGCAGCTAATGATAAGTGTTAACAAACATGTGGGTATGAGTATATTCCTAGGTTTTCTACTGAAAATAATTATATTGAGAACAAAAAACAACACAAAAAAGAAATTTATAATGAAATAAAGAAATCAAGTTTTTAAAGAAAGCGAAGTAATATTGAAAATTATAAAGGAGATTTTTTCGAGCCATTTTTTCAAGGAAAAATTTTTCCTTTCCCTGCCGATGAAAACGCATTAAAAAAGCAATAAAACGGCACTGGTTAGTGCTGATTCAGCGCCCATTCTTCAGCACTGCCTGTACCGCTAGTTTTCTATACCTGAGTTCCACCTCAAGTGTTCATTTAAATTTTTAAAAAGCTATTTTCGCCCAATAAATCCAGTCTGCGAGTTCTTTGAAAAGGTATGTTAATAGATTATACTATAGCGTTAGTGAAAATCGGTGTGCATATGCCAATGCGACAAGGCTACCAAGTAGAGCAGCTGAAAGGAATCAAAAATCAAAATTTGTAACATTTTGAAATTATCTACTAGAAGGTTAGGAATTCAGAATCCACGGGTTTCGATTATTTCAGATATCTAACTTTTGCTTTTGGATGTTAAAAACTGGCATAAATATAACCCGGTAAGAAGAGAAGAATTCAGAAAATTTCAGAATCCGAATTCCCATTAATACGTGAATTTTCCTCTATCGAAAGTTCCACCAAAGATTAGAAAGAAAAGCAAAATCTATTCTTCTTAATCGACTTAGAAAAATTTAATGGAAGCGTATTGAAAGGAACTCAAAATTAAAGTAGTGCAAAAAAAAGAATAGACAGACAAAGATTAATGTCACTTTGAAGATGAAAAACCTAGTTCTTTAAATTGATCAGATATAAATATAAAATAATAATGTTGAAAGAAATAATGTGTAGAATTGTCAAAGAATATTTTTATAATTCTGCTTGAAGAGAAATTAATTTGGTTTACCTTACACAACATTATTAAATAAATTTATAATTATTTATTATATCGTTAAATCTATAGTTTGTTTAAACAATATAAAATATTAGAATTAAAATTACTGAACCGTTTTGGCAGACATAAAATTAAAATCCTTAACATATATTCCACATAAACGAATAGAAACTATGCATGTGTACATATTTTGTGGGCAGATTAAAAGGAAATAAAACAATCGAAAATAAAGCATGTAAGTATGGAATTAAAAATAACCTTGAGAAAAAATTTCCAAACGTATGTTGCACACGGAAAAAAAACTATGTGAGTGCACATATTTTGTAGACATATTAGAGGGAATTAATAAGTCGAAAATATAGCATGTAAGTATGAAATTAAAAATAACCATGAGAGGTGTGTCTACTGACCGGGCTAAGACGAATTAAATTCAACTGCATGGAACACAACACAAAAAAATTAGTTTCGTAGATAAATCTATTCTTTCGTTGGGCACTTTTCCCGATAGAAAATTAGCACATTTAAAAATTTTTTTAATGCTTACTCTTTCGTTTAAACCTGAAAAGATTAGTTTTTCTTTATTCTCTTCTTCTTACCGGGAACGTATCTCGTAAATGGAATGAGATACGCCAAAACAGACAACATTTTTTAATTCAACTTCAAAGTAGTCTATTAGTATATAAGTTATAATTATAAATATGTATATTGAGACCATTCATAAATTAAACAAGTGTCAATAATTTGAAGAAAATTCTAAAATGCGAGTCGGTTTGGTTGCGGCCAGGTACTTTAAAAAACTTTGCCCGCCCGGTACGTCATGGATACAATAGGAACATTATATGACCTTCCCATCAGTTCTTTTTCATCGGCACGGTCATTTCTTTTCATCTCGCTTCGTTTTTCAGAACACTGGGTATTTCAATTTTTTTAAATGGATTATATTAAAAAAACGGCTACAGGGAAGAATTAGTCTTTTCATTGAAAAATAGTAGCAAGACATCCCAGATACAAAATCAAGAGAAAATTTCTTGTTCAAGTAATTTTAACGCAATCGCATTTTGACGTTCTGAAGTTTCTTTTTAATTTTAAATTCCTTAACTGTATAAAGACTTTGAAATTAAAATGGTGAATAATGAAAATTTAAAAAATATCCACGTTCGAAATTGGTCAAATAATTGAATATTTTATTATTTACTATTTGAATTTTACAGTCTTCATATACGATTAATGATTTTTAATTTCAAAAACACACCCTTGGACTGTTAAAAGTTGTTGTAAATTGTATTCACTTTTTCACTTATTTTATCTATATATTCGCTTCCTTTTAACATTAGTTAAAGTTTTAAAAATCCAAATGAATCCAAAACTTGTTGCAGCATAACAAAAAATTCAATATTTGTGATTCCAATTTTGCTTCTATGATTCATTGCATTAATTTTTTATTAATGAGTAATTAACTATTAAAGGATCTGAGCAGTCTCTAGGTCAACGCAAATAATTGTGCAAATGTGATGCCTTAACTGGCTAAGTCTCTTGCGTACGTTTCGGTGCGCATATCTGAACCTAACCAGACTGCTGTGACGGCTCTGACCACTGTTTTCTCTCAGGTTTGCCGAGTGCACCCAATCACACGTGTGGCAAGCCAATTTAAATTTTTCCGTTAGCTGTTGAGATGCTCTGATTTTTTTAAACAACGCCCTTACCCTAACAATGGCTGGCTTTTCCCTACCAACTTCCTCATCTTTGGCTTCTGCGTCTCAGGTGTCTTCAGCATCATTATCATTTCTTTCGTCGTAACAATGTTTTTTAACTTTTACCCACGTGTTTCAATTTTAGATTAAAAGAGATTAAATATTAACAAGTTAATTATGCTTTGAACCAAAGAGGATGACTTCTCAATGAAATTGTAAAATTCCCTCTCAAAGATGTATTTTCATTTTTATGCAACAAGATGAAATTTCTCTTGAAGTTTAAAAAAAAATTTAAAAAAAAAGAGTTGAATTTTCGTACAACAAAGATTCCATTTGACTTTTCTAGATCCAAATGTGGAGTTTGTCACACAAAAATAAGTTTCTACGAAAAAAATCAAATTTTCAATTCAGAAAGACGAAATATTTTAACCAAAAAAATTAATAAAACACGAATTTTTTTCAAGTTGAACTTTCATCCAGAAAATATTTCACCTCATTTTTCTACGCCAAAATCTGAAGTTTAAACAAAAAGTGAATTTTGTACTAAATAGTTAAATGTTTAATAAAGCAGAAGTATATATATATATATATATAAGATTTGGTTTTGGTTCCTCTAGAATCAAACCGAAGGGCCTATGACAAAGCCACCTAACGCGTCCTCGAGTTGCGGATAGAGGGTCCCTGTACCAAGGTTTTATGCTGAATAAGGTTGCAAAAATGAATAGGCTGTCGCAGGCAATTGTCCAGGGGTGGTCCCGAAAGAATTAACCCCCAAGCGGAGGTGTGAAAACCGTGCCGAAAGCTGAATGGCACCTGGGTGAGGTGTCTATAACGGTGACTCTGGTATATCGGGCGACCTCTCTGAGTACACAGCCTTATCCTTGCATGCGGGGCTCTAAAAGGTTGGACGAACCCCTTTCCCTAGCTTCTCGTGGGAACAACAATGTCAACACCAAACATAGTTGTAGTAAGTGAGGTTTAAGACATCAGAACGCGCAGAGCTACCGACAATAATTCGGCCAACAATGCCGTCCACTCTAAAGCTGGAGGAGCCAATGAAGATGGATTCAATGCGATGGATCGAGGGCATCTCGAGACCTTAAGGTAGACGGAGGAACGACATCGCGACTTACAAGAGTGCCACGAATGCGAGTGTGGTCCCTGAACGGGGTTACATGGCACGAGTGCATGCTCTGTGGTACTCTTTACTCTAAAATACTATCTTGTGATCAGAAAATTAATTTCATTAATTGGGAATTGGTGATTCGTCGCAAAAAATTAATGTAAATATATAATAATTTTAAAAGAAAAGCATCATTTATAAACAATGATAGCGCCTATGCGACGCATGCGCAGTACAGTTTAGGAGCGGAATTGGGAGCACTGCGTGATCTGTCCCTAATAGTTATTTTAAGCTTTCTCCACAATAAGACTTGAAATGTCATTGCAGCATTGACAAAACGCGCGCGCATCTCTTGCCAACTTTTATAATTCGCTCACGTTCGAGTTTACTCGTAATTGAAAATTTACATCCCGCACTTTGACGCATTAGTGTTGTGTCGATACTGCATCAACTTATCAAGTCCTATTGTGGAGAGAACTTCATACCTCATCTTTTACCTCGTCTTCGGAAATTCCCAAGCCAAAATTTGACGTTTTTTTTTCTCGACGCACCTAATAACTTTATAAACCATGGCGACTTTTTAAAACTGGGGCTGCCGTTAAACTTATTTTGACTAATAAAGTGTTCTGAGTCGACAATTTGGCCTTCAATTTAATGGTTAATGTCCTTATCATCTTTCTGGAGTACTTTGTAGGCGTAAGTATGTCCTAATTCCATATCTATAGCCGCTTCTTTAAATACAAAGTGAGCATGTTACACTTCATCTGTACATTGCCCACGTCCAAAGTAATGTCAGTAATGTCAGTAATGTCAACAGTTTTTACCTCCAGTTTTTTCTGTGATAAATCGCTCATATATATTTTTATTATAAAGAACATTTCTATGAATAATCATCTATAATAATGTATTTGTTTTTCTAAAATAGTTACATTTTTCAAAATTGCAGTTGTGTTGATAATTGGTTGAATGCTTGTCTGGGGCAGTTTTATTTTTATTCTTCTCACCTGATCTTTTGGGTTCTTTGATTCTTTGTTGTATATATCTTTTTATTTGACCAATATAGCATTTGTTACAATATAAACAGTTTATTTGGTAAGCAATGTCAGTTTGGTTGTTTTTGGGAATGTGTTTTTCAACAAGTACTTTAAAACTTTTGCAAATTGTGTACCATAAGGTAAGACTATAGATCTGTCCAAGTTTAGTTCTCCGTTGTGCATTTTTTCGGTGTTTTTGTTATGAGAAAGTAATTGTTAACATGATTATGAACTATTTTATTAACGAGAGTTTGGGAAAACTATTGATTTTCAGTGTTTCTTTAACAATTTATAAATTTTATTTTTGAAAAGATATAATTTAAACTTTTATAGCTCTGCCTACTAGGTTATTAACAAAGCTAATTTTGTAAGGCAGATAAGTGATAGATTTCAAATCTGTATATCTACTTGACGTCTTAGACGTACAATTTATCAACAACAGTATTTAAATTTACACTAATTGGTTTCGTAAAGACACTTGTTCAGGTCAATACAAAAAAGTTAGATCTATCACTTATCCACTTTACAAAACTAACATTGTCAATAGCCTAGGAGACAAAGCTATACAACTTTTAAATATATCTTTTCACAAAAAAAATTACAAATTGTCAAAGGCACACTATAAATCAATGGTTTTTCCACCAACCTTATCAGTAAACTAATTCATAGTCCTGTACAAAAATTACTTTCACATAACAACACCGATACGTACAAAAACATGCCAACGTACTTGCGAGATGGATGGAGAAAGCTCTCATGCTCGCGTAGCTCCACGTTTGTGAGACGTGGCTATATGTGTGATTTACCGTGGTTCTATTGCGAGTAAATGGATAAGGTGTTTTAAACGGTAACTCTGGGAAATCGGGTATCCACTCAGAGTATGCAGTCTTATCTTTGCCTACGTGGTTCTACAGTGACGAAAAACTCTTTCCTTAGCTACTCGTGGGAACAATAATGACAGCACGAAGTACACAAAAATTGTAGATGCGATTCAAAATGATCGAACGAGCAAAGCAATTGTCCAATAGTATTTAAATACTGCCGATCACCAGTTCTGGTTCAACAATTGTACAGTTCATGGTGCAGGGAGAGCTTCAGTTAATTCAGGTCGAAGACTAAAACTGAGATGAATCAACAGACCTAAAGATGCTTTTATCAACATAACAAGATGACGGAAATGTCAAAAAAGAATGCATCCCGTGTTCTGTGTGTGATTGACTACATAATATCCGCTCGAACGTTCACGGGAAGGCATAAAGAAGGGTGGTATAAAGAATTTCAGTTGGAAGAAGTTTACTTCTACACCGATGCACCTAGCCCGTATGTCTATTTCATATTTAAAGTCAGAGACGCCCATTTCGATGTGGCTGGTGTTGGTAAGCCCTATACTCCTACCGAAAAAGGACGACTTGTCCAACCTAGAGAATTGCGCGCCAATAACTTGTTCGGACACGCTGTATGATATATTTACAGCTGTCCCTAACGAAAGGATTGTTCAAGAAATCAAACATATGTAGAGAGAGATTCACGAACAACGTGGTTTAAAAAAGTTGTACAGAGCTACCGAGAGAATATGCTAATTAACAGATGCGTCTGCGAATATGTAGCAACCCATCAGCGCTTCCTGTCGATTTCCTGGATTGACTATCACAAACCTTTCGATTTAACCTGCCATAGCTTTATTATCGGTATCTTAGAAACTTTAAAGGATCATCCACACATATTGAGATGCGTAAAGAGATTGGCGACCCTTTGGAAAATTAGAATTACTATCGTTTCTGGAAATTATCGTTTGACAACGAACGGAACGGATTAATTTTTTCCTTGAGAAATTCGATCAAAACTGACCAAGTCGATGTGAAAATTCTAAAACGGTTCATCACTTTTTTTATGTGAATACTTACAATAATATTACGACTGATTGGGAAATGATTTTTAGAGAACTAACGAGCTGGCTTGACAAAACTGGTAGTTAGGTTCGCCTGCACTTGGCTCACACATAAGCTCGCCGAAACGCGCGGTGCATGTGTGCGCGCGTATGTGTGGTTCGACTTCGTCTGGTTTTTACGCATTCTTTGTTTATGTTTAGAAACAGATGAATTAGCAGTCTTTTCGAGGGTTCAAATCCTCCAATTTGCGAATATATAAATTAATTTAAATGAAAATATCACAAAAAAAGGTTTGTTTTTATATTTAAGTCTGAAATTTTCAGGAACTGCTCGTATGAAAGTCGAACTCTTCATAGGAAATTCGAGCTGTTCGTAAAATCTTCGAAATTTATCCATAAATTTCTTCTTCACATAGCGATTTAATGTTTTATTTTTTGATCTCGTATCCGAGACCTAGCTACAAGTTCGTGAGTTTTTTTAATACATTTTTCCTTGGACGTCACCTTTCAGATAGGCATTTTTTAGAGCACAACATGAGACCTCTGCGCTTTTGCATCTTCGACAGATTTAGTCTTCAAATCTGTCGGTCTTGAATAACGTATATGTGACTAAAATGCTTGCCGTCCCGGTTCTAGTCTGCTCTTTTAAAGCTGTTTCAACGGAAGAAGAACGAGATTGCTGCCCTTGATATTGTCACAATTGCATCACTTTTAAAAGCTGAAGTAATGAAGGCAGAGGTGACAAAAGTCCGCCAACAGACAGTCGAAAAGAAAATATTTGAAAACTTTTACAGAAATGTAAAAATCAGTCCTTGTGGAATACGCAAACTTTTGTTTTCTTCAGAGCATCAAAAATGCATTTGGGTACAAAGAGTTTCATTTTTAAGTGTCAGGAAGGGAGTCGTTTCCACCTTCGAATACCATTACCGCATTTTACGTCAATAAGTTACCAGCGATAGGAGCAGAGCATGGCATGCATACGATGAGTACCCAGAATGCATAATATCCGAGTGGTTCACTCATGCGGTAATGTCTTATCTCTACAGAGGTACTGCGGTCCTAAAAATGCTTTATTACCACCTTTGTCACTCTTGATACTACTATTTTCGAACACATGTCTCCATTGCAAACTCGAGGCCTGACATCCCTCTCCAAAGCTTCGAGAACAGAAGTGTCTTCGTAACCGAATTCTCGGATCCTGCCGACACACAATCAAGGAGAATGAAGAGGAGGAGATATAATAAGACTTCAAAAGAGAATTACAGTGGCTGTACACAAAATATTCGTTTGAAACAATTTTCCTTGTTATCAGTGCTCTCGAAAATGCGAAACTATCACTGGTTTGTAACCTCAATGCTACATGGAAAGCTCTCCATTTTGGGTTTCCTTGTGTCCTTCAGACACACGAGGGTTTCGCCCGCCGGTCATTGTGATTTCTTTGTGCCCTCTTGCCACTTAGCTCACGGTCGTGAGACGTGGCCATAGGTGTGATTCACCGTCGCCCATATTATTTTTATTCATGTTCCTATTCCTATTCCTGTCCCTCTTATTTCTCCATTTCACCAATTCTATCCTTTTTAATTATCTACCTATTTACGTTGGTCCTTTCCACTTCCCCTTTTCTTCGTAAAATCCTTTATTTTTCAGTCTCTATATTTGTATTAAACATTAAGAATTGAACAAATTCTGAGAATGTTGAATTGCTTTATGAAGATAGAAAATAAATTAAAAAAGGAATATTGATGCGGTAAAATCTATATAGTAAAATACAATGTAACTGAAATTCTAAACGTATATTTGCAACTCTAATATCAATGAAAGTAAAACTCTGTTACCCCAAGATGAATAAAATTCGTAAATTACAAAAGAGACAAATTTGTATAGAAACTTTATCTTTTTAAAGAATTAAGGGCTGCATTACTTCATGAAGAGCTTCGACCCTCTTCTCTCCCACGTAATAATCTATGATATTTAAATAATTTAGTATTTAAATTAATGTAAAAATGCAATGGATCCTTTTCTATCATCCATCTTTCCATAGTGATCCTTTTCTCTCTTTTCTCTCATCCTCTTCTTTTACTCCTATAGTCCAGGCGACCTATGAAATTTAGGCGAAAATGCTACCTGAAATTTGTTTTTGGATTCTTGTAGTGCTAGCATATGGAACGAAATCCTATATGTTTTCGACCAAGATTTCGGAAGCACTGTGGGTAGCCAAGCGTCAAAGATAGCAATAACGGTTTGTTTGTTTATTGCAACTTACCTTTACGTCTGTCAAAAAAAAAGTTTAGCCAACAAATTTAGGTCTTATAAATCTTTAGAAAATGACCGAACATTAAGATTTGTTTATTTGTTTACTTGGAGAACAACGAAAAAGTCCGAAAATGCCCTTTTTCGAGATTTTTATGAATATGCCATTGTTATTTTAAGAAATAATGAACAAGTTTCAAACTTTCCGAAAATATGCATTGTTCATTGGATTGAATATTATATATACATTGTTTACTTAAAGATGTATATCTAAAAAATTACTTCGGAAAAAATTGTAAAAAAATTCTTCAAACATTGTCTAATTACCAAATGTACGCGACAGCGGTTTCCAATACTTCGCCGCTTCAGACTGCGCCAAACTCTTCAATAATCAGTCAATAAAATCGACAACAGAATAATAATACATTGCTTTAGAAACTTAATAACAAATAGTACAGTTGTCCTTCTGTAATTTATGTAAATTTCAGCTTTGTAGATTGAAAATTGCAGCAATAGTTATTTTGGAGAAAAAAATATATTACCTCCCCACTCAGCCAATTTGTAACAAAGTAGGTAAATCTTTAAACAAGAAAGATTAATTTTTAACCAGAGAGTTGCATTTTATCCAAAAACGATTCAATTTCTACCAAAGAGGTGGATTAGCTAAAATTTATACCGCAAACTTAATTCGCAAACAAATAGTTTAATTTGTAACTAAAATCAATCAATTGTCAACAAAAGATGGAAAAGATTTATTTTAAAGCAGTTAGTAGGGTACCATTTGTGCACTGGGACTTGTAAGTTGAAGTTCTGAACGCAGTAATTAAGACGTGTAAAGATGTCAGGGCATCATCCGTCCACGTGAAAATTGTGAAGTATCCCATACGTGCACAGATGGAAGTGTGCCATCTGTACACGTCAAAATATAGACGTGCATATATAAACTGGTTCATAATGAAGCACCGCGTTTTGTGACGAGAAAGGCGACTTGTGATAAATAAGCACTTCGCCTCAAGGGATGTAAATCACAGCGCAGTGTCCGGCGCACGGAGTACGCTCAAGGTTTTGTAAATTTAATTTTTTAATTTGAGTCTAATCTACGAAATCGGAATTATACTTTAGAATAGTTAAAAGATTTATAACTTATTCCAGTGGAACGGTTCTGTGGGAGAAACAAAAGAAATTGCACTGCAAGAATCATATATGATTTGCAGTCGATTCGTTTGCGGGAAAAGAGGCAAGGATGGGCATACTCATACTGTTGGTGAAAGTATCTGGTTTAAAAGATGTCATAATTCAGCAGAAGCATGCATGTTGATCACACATTGCTTTGCAATTCATTAATTGCAATCTCAGTACGTGCGAAAACCAGAAAATTTTCTTTCTTCAGTTGCTATGATTTAAATAAAAAAACACTATTTCTAACAAGAAAATACGATCTTTTCGATCCCTTTGAAACTACAAAATTGTAAACATGTCTGCAAATAAGCTTTTGGAAAGCAAAAAATAGACAAATTAAAGTAAATAAAAACAAGAAAAGCTAATTCGGGCGAGAGTTTCCAAACAATCACATTGTCACATACACACATGTGAGAATCCTCAAAGTCTTGCCACGTTGCACTGATAAAACGATTTTTTTAAAGAAATTGTTTTGTTTTTTCAGTGAAATTATTTTAACGTTAAAAAATATCTGTTCTTCCGAAAAAACTTTTGTTCAGTTCGTGCTAACAAAATCTTTAAAGAATAAATTAAAGCAATGAAAGTGGTCTGATTTTGACGCCAAAGTGCCATCTGTAGCAACATTTCCAAGTATCTGAAAACCCGTTTTTTCCTTACTTATACGAAAAAAATGAACTATTTTCTATCGAATTAGTAACTCATCAAGTCTTTTTTCGACTTTGTATTGCAGTAGATATTCAACTTTTCTCGCTATGTTCGAATCAGTGAGATTCTACTAAGGAAGTAGCTACAAGTGGGAGAAATCTCTTCCACCGAGTGAATTTTACTGATTATCTGTAGCGAAAGCTTGATTGATTTTTCATCTAAGATCGCTGACGGGTAAAAAATATTTACTGAAGTGATACACTCTTCAGAGTTTGAAGTTTTTCTATTGGTTTCATTACAATAAATGTAGCAGAGTTTTAGTGAAAATAGGTAAGGTTGACTTCCGCTGGTTCAGAAAGTTTTGTGTTGTTTTAGGTTTATTTATAAATTGACGGGAGTTCAAAACAAATAACTCTCGTCAATAGAAGAGGTGTTTTATTACTTGAATCTTGCTAAAAGTTAAAAAAAAAGACAGTTCTCTAGAATTAGCACATTTTCCGTTTTTCAAGCTTTTTTCAAGTTATATAACAGAATCTAAGCGAAACATTGAAAACGGTGACTTTTGCTATTGGAAAAGATTTTTTCTCATGAGTTTGTTTTTCGATACAAAATTTGTCGAATGTTATATGTTTTTTATTAGTTTTTTTAAAAGTTCTGGGACAGAAATACTGTGAGAAATTAAAAGGATTGACTTTTGTTGACAGAAAAGATATATATTTTTTAAACCTTGCTTATAAATTCCTCAAAAAGAAAGTAGGCTAGGTTTCGCAACAGTTTTTTAAAGCTAAGATATAAATTTTTTAATATTTAAAAAAATTTTTGAATAAGAAAGTTTTCTAGGTTTTGCAAAGGTAGGGATTCTTTGTAACCTTGGTTGGAAGTTATGTAACAGAAACTATTGTATTTTCTGCGAATTTTTTGCTATGATTGGGCTCCCAAAAACACTCACAAATTATTTAAAAATATCAACTCTAACCAGTAACAAAAAAATAAAAGAAAAAGACATGGAATAAGTATGAGGAAACATATGCCGTAGGTCTGAGCTATTTTTGAGATCACTGCAAATATCAAATTATAATGTCCGCAAACTACCCATAACACTGTCACGTCCCGAGCAAAAAGGCGAGAGTATGTTGATAATGAAATAGTAAGGGAGATTAAAGGGCTGATTTCGTCAGAGTGGTAAAGCCTGACAATTATTTAATTTGAGATTGTCGTTACTTCGTCCATCCTAAGGGGATAGTGTGATGTGTAAATTAAAAAGATAACCGTTTACAAGGTTATTTACTAGAATAAAAGAGTAGGCAATAAGATTACAGCAAATTGAATATAAAAACTTACGCTACCTCTCAGTCTCGAAAGAGCAAGAAAAGATTATTGTGATAATGATATCCTTAATATCTTGTAGAATATTGATGGACTTAGTTTATACTTAACACTCCGTACTATTTCGAGGTGGGTAGAAAAGGTACGCAACTTTATATAAGGCGGTTCTTCCTTGAGGAATATTTCACAATTGTTCAAAAAATTTCAATTCGATCCAACCAGTTCGAACATTGAAGTTTCAAGATAACAGTAGGACTACTAAAAACGTCAAGACAACCACCAAGGGTACATCTGGGGTTAATATAGGAATAAGCCTCTTGAAAAATCGCGCATAAGTCACATAAGTCAAGAAAACTGGACGAGGCACTAACAAATCGTGGAAACTCGACGAGGCACGTACGGATCGAGGAAACTGATCAAGTCACGTACTTGTTTTGATCGTATTAATTATTATGTTTTCAACATGCTTTATAATTTTAATTCTATCCATTATTTTAACTATATTGATTTCTTCATTATTCATGAGTAATTTCGTTACTCTTCTCTTCCTATTTTATAGTCAATGTCTTTTAACGAACCTGTAAAATCTCATTCGCACTCTACCTCCGAGTGCAGAAGATGCGTCTTTGAAGTCTTTTAGTGTTCAAATTACAGTTTATTTATCGTTCAGAATAAGTTGAGTTTTTCTGTTTACCTTTTCACCACCGTAAAAAAATCACATCCGTAAAAAAAATCCAAAAAAATAGACACTTTTAGCGCTATGCGGCGCTAAGCGCTCAAGATCAGTGAATAAAACGAATTACAACAGATTTTGTTACAAAAGCGATGTCAACATAGAAATCACGGTTCAAATCGTGGTCTGTCATATTTTCGCCTATACCGTTGACTCATATATCTCGCTTCTCAAAACGATCAAACGCTAAGCGCCCAAGATTATAACCTGACTAATTAATCACTTCTTTAAATGCAGAAATGGTACCCAAAGTAACATTAGTAACTAGTGCGTACATACCGATAATAAAATTCTACCCTTCGCAAGAGGGTTGAACGCTAAGCGTTTAAGATCAGCGAATAAAACCAATCCTAGTAACTTTAGCGACAAAAGCGATGTCACTATAAGAATCACGCATCAGAAAGTAGTCAGTAATATGTTTAGCCAAACCAATGAGTTATATTGCGCGCTTCTCGAAACGATCAAACGCTAAGCGCCCAAGATTTGAACTTGACTACGTAATTAATTTTTTAAGACAGAAATGGTATCCAAAGTAACATTAGTAACTGGTGCGCACATCGATAATAACAGTGTACCCTTCGCCAGAGGGCCGAACGCTAAGCGCCCATGATCAGCGAATAGAAACAATCGTAGTAGCTTTAGCGACACAAACGATGTCTGTACACGAAACATGCATCAAGAAGTGGTCAGTAACATGTTTAGCTAAACCAATGACAATATGAGTCAACTCCGTTGACTCATATAGCGCGCTTCTCAGAACGGGCAAACGCTAAGTGCAGAAGATTTGGACTTGACTAAAAAATCACTTTTTCAAAGGCTTTCACAAAAGAAATGATAGACAAACATACCGTCGTCGATGGAAATAATGAGTGAATGCTGCATGATGAACGACTGTCACTTTTTAAACCAAAAAACGAA
>NC_046661.1:15146444-15158667 GCF_010883055.1 Belonocnema kinseyi | reverse complement strand
CTTTCGTTTTATTAATACATTCCTCTGCCTTTCAAGACCATAAAAGCTTGTTTCTCTTATGGTTTAAAAAATGGCATTCAGAGTTCGAGTTAATTGCTATGTATGCGATCGAGTCTATCTACCAGGACAAATGGCTTGAATTGATGAAAATAATAATCCTGATAGGTATAACATTGCAATTTTTAGATGCCTTCAACTTCGAAGACCCCCACTTGAAGTCGCTAATGAGAGTAGGTTATGTCTCAATTGCAATCAATCGATTCGCAATGAGATAGAGGAGCTCCAACGTGACCCAGGTTTTTTAAGACTGAATGTTCTTACACAAACAGGCAGGCAAACATGCATGTTCTGTAATTCTGATGCTAATATTCCAAGGCTTTCAATTGAATGTAGAGTTAACGCTTTTATTGTCATGGACATTTTCATTCCAAAAGAAACAAGAGCATGCTTAAATCATTTGGATAAACATGGTTACATCTTAGGCCCTTTGCTTCTTGGACTACAAGCGATTAATAGACCATATAGGATTCCGGGACAGCAGTTACTTCTGTTTTTGCCGCAACTTCGTAACGAAGCAAATGTTCATGCGGCCGCGGCGTTTAATAATAAGGATAGTTTCACTGATGAAGAGTTTAAAGCTATTGCTCCTGTAACAAAGGAACAATTTAGAGAATTGTATGCATTTTGTGATCCTATTCCGCAGTTACACGGACATGGTGCCAGATACATGAGGAAAAAAGATCTGCTGACTTTCCTTTGCAAAATACGTCAAGGTCTTTCTGATGAATTTCTGAAAGTGATTTTTCAGTATTCGAGCCGGCAAGCTACAAGCATGGCCATTTCTACTGTAAGAGAGTCTTTAATGCAGCGATTTGTGCCTTGAAACATTGGATTTAATGCTATAAGCAGATAGGAATTCATTGAAAGACACGTGACATCATTCGCCAATAAACTTTATAATCCACAACCAGAAATTGCCAGAGCTATTGCTATCATCGATGGAACTTATGCTTACATGCAGAAGAGCAGTAACTTTCGCGTACTTCGACAGTCGTTCTGCAAATATAAAGGACGTCACTTGGTAAAACCGGCTCTCATTGCTGCTCCAGTAGGATACATACTTGAAATACAAGGACCATATTTTTTTGACTCGCGAAACAATGACGCACAAATGCTCATTAACAAATTTGAAAGAGATGTGGAAGGTATGAGAGAATTTTTCGACATTGGTGATATTTTTATAGAGGACCGTGGATATAGAGATGCCCAACCACTTTTAGAACGCTTAGGAATTGTATCCAAGATACCACCATTTCTCCAACAAAGACAGAGTCAATTGGTAACGGAAGAAGCAAACGAAGCTCGGCTAATAACGAAAGCTAGATCCTGTTATGGAGATGCAAGGCGCTACAGCAGAGCTTACAAGAGAATATATAGCGAGAGCTCGTGAGCCAAATATTGTGCAAGCGTGCGTAGAAGTGGACATGAACTTCAAGTACCACAATTTCCTCGCCTTACATTGGAAGAAATACGCGACATAACAATTGGCGTGTATCAAGTAGGACTTGCCCCATCTTACGTTCAAGACAAGATGCAACGAGAAGAAGATGAGGAGTTATGGTTCCTGGGTTAAGCACGTCACCAGCAACACGCAAAGTATCCTCAAACTTCCTTGCTACAAAGGATTCTAGACGCTGCTAATAGAGGTGAATAAGCGAACCCGAATAAAAAGCCAGAAATAGTTTAATATTTCGCAAAAGCTACTGGGATTGGTTCTATTCGCTGATCATGGGTGCTTAGCGTTTGGCACTCTTGAGAACAGTACAATGTAATTATCGGAATGTACGCACTAGTTACTAATGTTACTTTGGGTACCATTTCTGCCTTTAAAAAAGTGATGAATTAGTCAAGTTAAAATTTTGGGCGCTTAGCGTTTGATCATTTTGAGAAGCGCGCTATATGAATCAACGGTGTAGGCGAAAATATGACAGACCACGATCTGAACCGTGATTTCTATGTTGACATCGCTTTTGTAAGAAAATCTGTTGTAATTCGTTTTATTCACTGATCTTGAACGCTTAGCGCCGTATAGCGCTAAAACTGTCCATTTTTTTTTATTTTTTTACGGATATTTCATCCGGCACTTATAACCTTAAAAATTACAAAGTTTCAGCTAAATCCACCGAAAGCCATTTTCCCATACATTTAGTGAGGGGTCCTTTGTGGTAATGAACCGTTAATTAGCCTGTGTTTATCACTTTATCGACCGTTGCATATTTATCGTCCGTCGAATTTAGTTTAATAGTTGTGGCTTACCAAATAAGTAATTATCTACTGTTTTCAAGTTAATGCTTTCATCAAATAGGGTAAATGCATGTGGAAAAATAATTAAATGCAATCCAGTGAATCAATCGTCAAACGGCCCAATATAATAAAAAGGTTAAACAAGGGAAAATATACGGAAGTATGAACTTGTGGGTATTTTAGGTGTATGGAAGTTCTGAAATAGTAGGAGCAGTTTAGCGGGTACAGTTAAGAGACTGAGAATGGAAGCTGGACAAGTTATAATCAAAGAAATATTAAATTACGTTACCATTAGGTGGTGAAAAGGTAAACAGAAAAACTCCACTCATTCTGCACGATAAATACACTGTAATTTTAACACTAAAAGACTTCAAAGACGTATCTACTGCACTCGGAGGTAGAGTGCGAATGAGTCTTTACAGCTTCGTTAAAGAGCGATCTGGTGGCGTGCACTACACACTCACCACCCGCTCGGTCCATTCTGGTATAAGGTTGTGTTTGCGGTATTTAATTATGAGTACATACGCTTACGATAACCATCTACAATTAAAAGGTAATACTTTGAACGGCAGAGTAACATAAAAATAACAATATATGAAAAACATAATTATAATGGACTGTATTATTCTTACCATCATTATAATTATATCGTTCTTGAGAACATATACAATAATATAAGTATCACACAATATTTTTCAGACGAAGTAATTCAAAGTTGAAAATGTATTTAAACTTAATAATAAAATGATAATAATAAATGATCATGTTATCATTAATATAATTAGGCGTTCCTTAATAATATATACGTCAATAAAATTATATCTTAATATCCCTTATGACGGACTGTAATAATAAAACAATACTGATCACAACGATAATATTACTAAGAATTGAGACGGCATTTTTCCGGAGTATGTGAATGAAAAAATTCAACAATATGGTTTCCTATATTTTTCAAGCAATTTCATACTTGCTTTCCTCAATAATTTGCCTGGATAACTATCAAAATTTAAAGTGTAGAAAATTCTTATCATGCAAGGC
This sequence comes from Belonocnema kinseyi, assembly GCF_010883055.1. Taxonomy (NCBI): domain Eukaryota; kingdom Metazoa; phylum Arthropoda; class Insecta; order Hymenoptera; family Cynipidae; genus Belonocnema; species Belonocnema kinseyi. The sequence goes on along the minus strand of NC_046661.1, from coordinate 15,155,322 downwards.
AGCTAAAAGTAAGAGAAGAGGAATAGAGTTAATAAGAAGGAGCTCGAGGGAGAGAGACAGAGAGAGAGGGAGAGAAAGAGAGGCAGAGTGAGACTAGAAATAAGCGAGCGCAACTAGAGATAAGAGAGTATTAAAGGTAGAAAAGAGAGCAGCATTGGATCTTACAAAATCGGAAGATTGTCATGTAGGCCTTGGATAAGGTTTTCCAGGGCCCCGGCGAAACCTGTTGAGACTGATGGGCAATAAAATTCAACCCGAACTTGGAAGATGATTGTAAACGTTACCGCTAATCCAAGTCGTTTAAAATTAGGTTTTTAAAGGAAATTATTCAAACGAAGGTCGTCTTTACCGATGAATTAAGATAAGAGATTGTCATTTACGAGTTGACTACTTAGGCCTCGCAAAAATTAAGAAAACCTCACAGATGTTCTCGTAAAGGAGAAATCGCAATTCCAAAAATATCGTTTTACTCTTTCACACCGACGTTATGTATCAACTCCACCCCCCTGTAGGATAGTACTTCGTTCGGCCAGACCTTGATGGAAAAAGTAGAAATAAGTAAAAGCAAGAAACAATCTAACTGAATTACATGTGACATATACTCATACAAATAAAATCTAATTAAAAAATTATATCTAAAAACTTATTTACATAGTTTAAATATTGCTCTTCTTCAGCGTTTCCTCTGGGGTGCTTATGGACGAGCCTCCCTGTAAGAGATCGGCTTCCGAGCTCGCAGCTTGTAGCACCCGCTAATGTCACGTTCTTGATGGGTCTCTGCTTCCTCAAGGTACCAGGGATATCGGGCAGCTAAATGAGCTGCTGGGCCCTGATCGGCTGGCGGCAACGACTGGGTTGCACTGTGAGAAGAGCCTGTGCGGCCGCATCCCTGGAATTTGTCGTCCTACGGCTTGAAAACTGACTGTCGGACTGTATGTAGGTGAGCCTGAGCTTCAGCCTTGTCTGAATTGGTCGAAATGTGGTGCGCCTGCTCAGCCACTAAACCGACACTTTGCACAACTTCTTCAGAAACCGTGTAGGCTTTGTGCGCGTGTTTCAGCCTCCATTGTGGTGGTGGAACGGATATTAATTGCGTCTTGTAGAGTTAATAAAATCCGTCATATATCTTCATCCAGAAAACATCGGTCTAGGCTGTACCGACGAACTGATGTGGCCCTGGTCGGACAAGTGCGAGTGCTGCGTAAAATCTCGCTGCCTTTTCTGTTTTTTTTTATTGGCAGCAAAAATCCAATGTTCGACGGCAAAGGTCGGCAGCGATGGCGGCTTGGCATAGCGACTCTGGTACTTCCCTTGTCGACGTCGTGCCATTTCTTTGCGTTCGAATTGAGTAGCTGGTTCTGGCTACAGGTTATCCGCAGGACGCAAGTTTCACTCTCTCAGTCGGGAAATATCTCGTCCCATCATCACATATCATCACATTATTTTTTTTCCAGGTGCGTTCATTTCCTGAGTTGATTCGCAAACGGACTCCACTTATAACCTCCTGATTACGAAGTTCTGTTGGGTTTCTTCGAGAGCAGTAGTCCGGTATGACGAGGATAAATCGATTTCCTCGTGTTTGCCGTGTACTGGCATCGCATACAAACATACGTACTATCCATCGATGTAACGTCTAATTTCTCTTGTCATTTCGGGCCAGAAAAATTACTGCTGAATGGAGCGAGTCATTTCTCTGGCACCAGGGTGCCGGGTGGGTGTTTCGTCGTGATACACCCAGATCACTTTCTGTCTTACAGAAGCTAGAACGCGCAGCTGTCAGTGTCCATCCTCTCGGCTTTTCTTCAACAGACCCCTCTCGTCCAGAAGATTATTGCGGAGAAAATCCTCCTCTTTTGAACCTATTGGTCCGCACTGGCGTATTTTGAATTATTCAGCCACCATGTGGCTGATTGCTAAGTCCTCTCGCTGTGCTTTGATAATCTTATCGACGAGTGAAGGCGAATAGACTGAGCTGAGAACTAGTAACTCAGGTAAATAACTTCTTTCGAATCCAATTGGCGGAAGAGTGCGTCCGAAAGTTTGTTCTACTTACCCACCCAATGCTCGATATGGTACTAGAAATTGCGCAAAAAGACGTGTTAGCTTGCGGTTCAAATCCTTCATTTACTTTAGTCAACTAAGAGTTCTTCTGTAAGTTCCTAGAACGAATCGTCGACCTGTAAATAGAGGCTACACCTTACTATCGCCCAAATCACAGCTAGGCACTCCTGCTCATTGCAGTGGTACCGGAACTCCGCTTGAAGAAAATTAGCGCTGGCGCATGAAATAATGCAACGGTTTCCTAACTAGTTCTGCTGCATCAACACACTGCCCGTACCTATCGCGCTGGCATCCGTTTGTATAATGAAAGTGAGGACTAGATTCGGACGACTGAGTAGAGTAAGGTTTGTGAATACCTTCCTTCAACTTTTCGAATGCGTCAGTACTTCATTAGTCAGCTGCAGATTCCTAGAGATGGGGCTAGAGTCGTCCAGTGTCCTTGCCGTTCGTTGTTCTGGATAGCTTGAACATATCGGGGTTGAAAATGATTCCCGTCAGCAGTAACCAAGTGGCTAAGGTAAGGTAAAGATTCTCGTCAAAAATTGAACTTCTCCGCGGAGCAAATCAGGCTTTAAGTATAAAGATACTCAAGGACGAGTCAAACGTGACATATATGGTTATCCTAATCATCTAGATAAACAATAATATCGTCGAGGTTTCCGACGCCGAACTTTCCCTAGTAAATAGCCAAACCGTTGCGCATAATATTCTGGAAAATTCCGGGTGCATTTAATAAGACGAACGGAATTACTTGGAATAGGAATTGCCGCACATCGGGGCCACGAAAGGCAGTGTATTTTATTACCTCGGGAATCATCGGGACTTTTCTGTACCCACACTACAATTCCATTCTAGTGAATATCTGCGCTCTTCCTAGACCCTTAAGAACTTCGTGAATATGCCGCAGTTACCGGTGCATCTGCAGTCTGCTCCTTTAGGGGGCGATAAACGATGCAGAAGCGATATTCTCTGTTCTGCTTGGTGGCGATCATTATCGCTGAACTCCAGGGTGAAGTAGTTGGATCGACTACGCCGTCCGCGAGCACCTCGCGATGTTTCTCTACAATAAATTTGCTCTTGACATCGGTGTGCCGCCGCAGAGCATCCCGAAAAGGCTGCGAATTTGACAAGTGGATGTCATGTTCTACAGCTAGCGTCTGGAGTAGCTATTCTCCTCGATAGAACGCAGTGTCTTAAAGCTGTAGGGCATCACGCATACGTTTTCGAAAATCGGTAGGGATCTCAGTGAGAAAATGGAACTGCATCTAAAGGGGTGTTTGATCCTGAAAGGCTGGGTATACGCACTAAGTAGATCCGCTGGCATTCTATGTTGCGAATTAACAGACAGTCCGTCATATGTTCGTAATAGACATCGCGCTGCTTCAACCAGGTACATCCAAGAGTGATATCAGCGCTTATCTGGTGACTAGCATAAAACATACCGCGGGTACCGTGACTGGCTTGAAACGTTTCGTGGGGGTGTTGTTGCCACAGAAAGTGTGACGGGCGCTTGAAAGTTTCCCCTCTATTGAAAAAGGTGTAGCTGGACTTGGGATTTAAAGAAGTTCGGCAGTTTGAGGTTGGAAAAGGCGAAAGGTGCGTTAGTAACAACTGGAATCTGGACTCAAGTGTTTTGTGAAGCCGTGGTTGCCACAGAAAGTACGAAGGGCGTCTGTATATTTTGTGCCGTAGATATAGGGAAGATTCCCCCCACACCCCGAACGTTATAATAAGTGGAATGTTCGACGCTACCGGATGTTTATACCCACTCTAGGACGTGGAAGATTGTTGGATGCTTGTCAGTTGCCGACCAGAACAACGTTTTCAGCTGACGGACTGACGGTTCGATTTTCGGCAGAGGTAGCACGGTTTCCTAATGTCATTTCTATCTCCACAGTAATATTCCACGATACCTAGGAACTACCTCTATAACAGTTAATGAACCAAGTCTCACCTTCTATCAATTAAAACCCCCAAAAATATTTCCATTTAAAAATAATTACCTCACACAGCTTTTCAAATCTCTAATAGATATATCCACACTCACAGTAATATTTATCATCTCCTACGAACTACCCTTATCAAATTTAATGAATCCTGTCTCAGCTGTTCTTCAATTAAAACCACAACAAAATTATTAATGATAAATATTCACCCCAGACTACTTTGCAATACTCTATTTATTATATCTACGTTGAAAGTCATATTACGAGACCCCTAGAAACTACTACACTTAGCGAACCAAGTCTCACCTTCCATCAATGAAAAGAGTACCATATATGTCAAATTAAAAATGATAAACACAATCAGCTTTCCAAATATACAGTGGATAAATTTCAACATTTACAGAGATATTCTACAACCTCTAGGAGCTATACCTATCGCATTTAATGAACTCAGTCTCAGTTATCTTCAACTAGATCCGCCAACACAATTTTTAATTAGAAATAATTACCACATAAAACTCTCCAGGTTCGTATATGTTGTAGAATATTACTGTGGAGATAGATATATTAACTAGAGTTTTGACAAGTTCTATGGGGTGATTCTTTTACATTTAAATTGTGTTGCTGTGTTATTTTAAGACAGCTGAGGCTGCATTAGGTAAATTTGGTAAAAGTAGTTCTTAGTGGTTGTGGAATATTACTGCGATTGTAGATATATCTAATAGAGACATGGAAACCTGTGTATGGCGATAATTCATCATTTGAAATATTTTTTATCGTTTTAATTAATGGAAGGTGAGACTTGGTTCGTTAAATGTTATAGAGATGGTTTCTAGGAGGCGCGAAATATGAATGTTGATATACGTATATTAACTAGAATCATTGTAAGTTGCCTGAGGCAATTTTTTTCTTATTTTTTGCGGTTTTAGTTATTATTTTAAATATTTGTTAACGTTTTATTTAATGGAAGGTGAGACTTGATTCGTTAAATGTTATAGGAGTAGTTCCAAGGTTGTTTTAATAAATGGAAGATCAGACTTGGTTCGTAAATATAATAAGAGAAGTTCTTAGAGTCGCGGGATATTATAGTTGAGAATCATATATTAACTAGTGTCTTGGAAAGTTGTCGGAGGCGATTCTTTTCGTTTTTAATTTCTTGGCGGTTTTAGTTTGAAACCCCTAAGACAGGATTCGTCAAATTCGATAGGGGTAGTTCCTAGGAATTGCGGCTCCTCACATTTGATAAAAGTAGTGATTCTTTTTAATTAGAAATATTTTTACGGTTCTAATTAATGGAATGTGGGTTAGTTAGGGGTGGTTGTTAGTGTTATGGGTTGCTTTGGGACAATATAATTTGTTATTTTTAGTGAGCTTAAAACTTGCATAGACTTACGGTATATGATTTTTCTTACATATTCCATATCATTTGCTAACATTTAAGCTGCGAGCGTAAGTTATTTTCAGGGTAATTTTTGTGGGAGACAGGTGTTGTTTTTTGAAAATCAACTTTTGCAGTTTTTGAGAGCACAAAAAAGGCCCAAAATGCTGAAACTGTTGATTTTTTAAATTTTCAAATTTTCTTTAGTTGAAGTTATTGGTGACCAGCAGATCCACTCCAAAAGTCTGTTTTTTCTTAGAAAAACGATTGAGCCCAAAAATCGGTATTGGTGCCCAAGAAGAGGCTAAAACGAATGCCAAAATTCGGGCATATTTTATTGTAAGGGTAGATTTTAGGAGATAGGGATTGTGTTTTGAAATCTAATTTTTACATTTTTGAAGAGCCGAAAAAAGTCCAAAATTATGTCTCTGTTGATTTTTTCATTTTTCCAATTTTCTGTAATAGAGGCGCGAACGCGCCAGCAACTCCGCCCAAAAGTCGATCTGTTGACAAAACTAAAAGAACCTAAAAATCGGCATAGATAACCGAAAGCCCAAAAAATCCGAAAATTATGGCATTAAGATAACATTAAATTCCATGATCGAGGTGCTAGCGGAATGCACCTGCATACTATCCCCTTTTCAACATCTCATGTACACGGAAAAGAACCCCTTTAGTTGGCCACAGATATAATATCGGACACATAGATTCTCCTTTTTAACTCTTTATCCGGGCGGAAAGACACCCTCTGACTGACCATAGAAATAAGATAAGTCACGTGGGTTTCCCTTTCAAACGTCTTAGCGGAGGCGGAACATACCCCTACACAGTGGGAAGAAAATGACTTTTTTTGGTTCAAAATAACGTAAAGCCCACAACTATTGACCGATTTGAGCCAAGAAAATTTTTTTTAAAAAGCTGATAATATTCCTAAGAGATCTGTCGAGCCTGATTTCTCAATTAGGTTTTCGATTTTTTATAACTAAACAAATATGACCAAAAAAATGGCAATTTTTTCGATTTGAAGTTCCCAGGTCTCATCAATAACAGGAAAAATGTTGATATCACTTAAGCTGCATAGAGTAACATTATAAACAAATTTAATGAACACATGCAGTAACAAGACATTTGTCTACAGAAAAATGAGTTTTTTTTTCTATTTTAAATTTTCTAATCAGGAATTTCATGATAACTTCAGCAATATTTATAATTGTGTTATCAATTTTTAATTTTTCAAACAAATATAATGAACATATGGATTAATCAGGCATTTGTGGACAGAGAAATGTTGTTTTTTTTCTATTTAAACTTTTTTGATTAGGATCTTTATGATAAGTTCAGAAAAATTCATAATTTTTTTATCAATTTTATGATTTTCGAAACAAATTTAACAAACAAATGCATTATTCAGGCATTTGTCGACAGAAAAATTCGTATTTTTCTATTCCAACTTTTTTGATTAGGATCTTCATGATAACTTGACCAAAATTCATTCCAGTGCACAAAAAATTTGGCGAAGTCTTAACGATATTGTTATGAAATCTTTACGACAATTTTACGACATCCTATGTCCGTGTCATTACAGCTCTGTGAAAAAGGCCCGCGAATCAGAGAGCGAGTAGAGGCGTGCTCATACATACATCCATTGCAATGAAGCGAGTCGCTCTCTGATTCGCAGACCTTTTCACAGAGCGAGACTCTCATTGGGCGGGCGCTTTGTCGTTTGGGCTTTTTGTCACGGACCCGGCTATTTTAAAGTTGTCGTAAACATGTTGTAACGATGTCGTAAAAACGACGCCAAATGTTGTGCCCACTGGGATCATTTTTAGATAGTATTTATGATTTTTTAACAAATTTATTAAACAAATAAATTATTGGGGAATCTGTCAACGGAAATTTTTTTCGATGTCAGACAATGATACTTTCTGTTTTATTTTATAGTCCCTTAAAATGAAAATGATCTTTGCCTGCCACGAATGCAAAAGATGTGAGAGAGATAAAGAAACAGTAGCATATCAGTGTTATCGTCATTTGTTTTGCCATAGCCTCAGAATAACAAAAAATAATCTAAAAAGGCGCCAGAAATAGTTTAAACGAATTCAAGAGTATAGCACAAACAACAAATGAATAGAGAAATGCATACAAATGCCTGATGAATGCATTGCCTTATTAAATTTGTTTATACAAATCATAAAATTTATCAACTTATTATGAATGTTGCTGAGATTGTCATGAAGTTTCCAAACGAAGACTAGCATTGAAAACACCGAATTTTTCTGCCGACAAATGCTCGAATAATACATTTGTTTGATAAATTTGATTACAAAAAACATGAGATTAATTAACAAATTATAAATTTTTTTTTAAATTATCATAAAGTTCTTAATTACAAGAAATTTAATTAAAAAAACAACTAATTTTTCTATAAAAAATGACTGATTACTACAGTTGTTCATTACATTTTTTATAAAATAAAAAATTATAATATATAAAATAATATATAAAATAACAATTATAATTGTTTTGTTTGATTGACTTGAAACAATCATAATCTTAGGAGAAAATTTGTTTGCTGTAATATCATTTCCATTCAAATTTCTTGCAATATAGCTTGAAAAATTGCATAACCAGCAACGCAAAATAGTAAAAATGGCCATTTGTCTCGTCATATTTATTTATTTATAAAAAATTGAAAACTTAATTTAAAAATCACACTTGGCAACTCTCTTAGAAATCGTATCACCTTTCTTTTCAAGTTTTTAAAATCAAAATCGGTCAATATTTGTCAGCTGTACGTTATTTTGAACCAAAAAAGTAATTTTTTCCCCACTGTGCCCTGTGACTGGTCGCAGAAATAATGTTGGTCACGTAGGTTTCCCTTTCCAACGTCTCATTGTGAGCGGGAACGCACCCCTATGACTGGGCACAGAAATAATCTAAGTCCCGTTTTGTAGGTTCCCCTTTCCAACGTCACATCGGGGGCGTTAAAACATCCCTGTGAATGATCACAGAAGTAATTTTGGTCACATAGCTCCCCTTTAAACTTCTTATCGATGGCGAAACTGATCATAGAAATAATGTAGGTCTTGTGCATTCCCCTTTGTAACGTCTCATTAGAGGTCGGGAACAGATCCGAGTGGCTTGAAGGCAATTCTGTGGCTGGTGACAGAGATAGTGTAGATCACAAAGGTTCCACTCTCTAACATCTAATGGGGAGCAAGAAGGCAGCCCTGTTATACGTAACAGTAATGCTTCAAAAAATATCAAATGTTTGTGATTTTTCATCTTCATCTTCTAATATCCCGAAAATTGTTACGTATAGGCTAAAAGTTAATGCAACATAATATGTAAATTTTAATGAGCTCTACAACTTTTGTCTAAAATATTTTTCGAAATTTTCATTATTTATCAAAACAAAATTTTAAATTCATGATTTCATACGTTTTTTATGTTTTTTCAAATGAACATTAAGCCATTCACAAAATATGTGATA
>NC_046661.1:15144894-15146434 GCF_010883055.1 Belonocnema kinseyi | reverse complement strand
TACATTTCCCATTGGTCTTTACGCAGAGAATTATATTTCCGCAGACCGCACCCCCCAAACGTATCACGTATTTTGTGAATGACCCTAGATGATTTTAATTTTGTTTCCCCCACCCCTCCTATTTGTGATCAAAGACTTTTCTCACATTTTATTACAGTTTAACATTGATATGTGAAATATTTATTAAGAACATGTTTTATTTCTCAAGAAATCCAAACTTGAACGCACCCTCAATTTAAGAAATTCATACATGCATATATATGCTCCGACAACTGGTGACTGACCGACGTGATTTCGCGTAAGTTTTGTTACGACTTTGGTAAAAATTTCGTTAAAAAGTTCGAAAAAATGTGCGCGCAAGTGAAGTGACGCCACCTCGGGGTGCTCAGTGTGCTCAGTGAGGCTCAACGCTAACTATTATCCTGTTCATAGCTCTATTGATAAACAAGAAAGCTACTCTAGATGTCCTTCGCCGAGTTGACTCTCTCTGATATATGCTGCAGTATTTGAAAAACTAAGTGACAGGTATATTGTTTTATCTGTGGAAAAACACTTCAAGGGGGTGAAAACCCTTTTAAGATAGGGGTCTCAAGTATCGATTGTATGTTTTTGTGTATAAAATCCAAATTGGTTTCGAACAAACCTACTGGAAAAGTTTCCTCGTGATGATAGATTAATAACTTGATTTTCTAAAAAAATTAAGGCGTAAGCCACCCCTACACACATTTAAACTTGTGCTAAAAATCTTTAAATTCGCAGGAAAAAAAAACAATTTTAATCATGTATACAATTTCAAAATAAGCCTAAAATGGAGCAAAAATATTCAAAGAAAATACCTGTTGCACACAAACAAGAGGATGAAGGTATTTTGTTATTTTTAAGAAAAATATAGCTTTGCAGAGAGTAACTACTCCTCAACTATTTTTATACAAAAAAATCAAAGAAATGATTAAAAAGCATACATAGTTTATAGATAAAAATAATACTTTTATGTCACATTCACAATCTTTTAAATCCTAGGCAGTGCATCGAAGATGAATTCTTCAAACTTTGAACAATAATGATATTCATAAAAAAAGTGTTTAAAACATAATGATTTCTTACACCAAGAACATGGAATTACAGCAATATTCGGACAAACTAATAGGTCCCAATGTGTTTTACAAGAATCACCAGAGCTAAAGCTTAATAATGTGAAAAATGTTAGGGGTAGTTACCCTCTACGATGATCTTTTTACATTCTCATTCCTGAGAATGTAATGTAATCGTCCAAATTTGTAATCTCTGGTTGTTTACAGATCTTTACGTTTCGACACTCCTAGAATCCGAAAACCATAAAATTTCATCAGTGTCTGTCTGTCTGAATGTATGGTATACTAACTGTTGAGCGCGAAGCACGATTATCACAATGAGAATGTAATCGTCAAGACCGTAGGTACTTTGAGAACCTTCTTTAATGCCAAATTAAAAAAAAAACTGTTCAGCTTCACTTTATGATTGTAGTTTATGAGCAGTTTGAATTACAGTATTTGATATAATT
>NC_046661.1:15141203-15144794 GCF_010883055.1 Belonocnema kinseyi | reverse complement strand
AGGGCCTATGACAAAGCCACCGAACGCGTCCTCGGGTTGCGGATAGAGGGTCCCTGTACCAAAGGTTTCTGCTGAATATGGTTACAAAAATAAATAGGCATTCGCGGACAATTGTCCAGGAGTGGTCCCGAAGGAATTAACCCCGAAGCGGAGGGGTGAAAACCGTGCCGAAAGCTGAATGGCACCTAGGTGAGGTGTCTAGAACGGTGACTCTGGGATACAAGGCGAACTCTCAGAGTACGTAGCCTTATCCTTGCATGCGAAGCTCTACAAGGATGGACGAACCCCTTTCCCTAGCTTCTCGTGGGAACAACAATGACAACACCAAACATAGTTGTAGTAAGTGCGGTTCAAAACAACAGAACGCGCAGGAGTCCCGACAATGGGTCGGCCAACAATGCCGACCAATCTAGAGCTGGGGGAGCCTATGAAAATGGATTCAATGCGATGGATCGGGGGGATCTCGCGACCTTTGGGTGGACGGAGCGACTGAATTACGACTTGCTAGAGTGCTACGATGCGAGTGTGGCCCCTGAACGGGGTTATATGGCACGGCTGCATGCTCTATGGTGCGAGAAACACTCGGAGCTATCCCACATTTCGCAGCAACGTCTGCGAAACCATGCTGAACTACTCCAAAACAGGGGCTATATAAGCGAAACGCCTACTCTACTACAGCTAGAACAAGCCGGCAACAGAGAAAGAGAGGCGACACTAAGACCGACCGCGGGCAGGCATCCAATAGATGAAGAGCGATGCTTTACGACCCGGAGCAACATCAACACCAAGGTTTCTCTTAAGCCTAAAGATCTGGCTGAAATAAATGATGAGCTTCGTGGACATTTTTCCGGAGAATGTGACCTCTGGGCTATCAATTATTGTGTGTATAATGCAGCGAGAGCTTTGGCCGATGCGAACCGTAAAACAAAACCAATGGTTGATCATAAGACCAAAAGACGAATGCAGCAACTTGCCATAAAGATAGGCTGGGCAAGACAGTACGCGTCTCGCATTCAGTGTGTGATTGACTACATCACATCTGGCAGGAATTTAACCGCCAAGGTTCGAAAGTTCGCGTGCGAACTCCGGACCCGTTATCACACACTTAACAAGTCAAAGCTGCTGACCATCAGGCAGCATGTTGTTGAGAGAATACGGATACTATCTGACGCTAAGAGAAGTCTAGAGCGGAGGGAGAGGTGAGTCAGAGAAAATTAACAGTTTCTCTCTGACCCATCTCGACTTTTTCAAGACCCTCCGGTTACTGTCGAACACCCACCCAAACCAGAGGAGGTCGAAGTGTTTTGGACAGAAGTTTACGAAGTGTATCATAGACTGGACGAAGACTCAGAAAATATAAATAGCTTCAAGGAGTTATGTGTTGCCCTCATAACACCTGATAAAGAATGCCCACCTATCACTACCGAGGAGGTGAAAAAAGTATTAAAAAGGGATGAAGAACTATTCCGCCCGGAACCAGATTGTATCAAAACCTTCTGATGGAAAAAGTTTTCTTCAACCCACCAGCATTTGGCCCGTATCTTCACCTCATATCTGAAGTCGGAAGAGCCGATTCCGGAGTGGTTGGTGGAAGTGCGCACAATACTTCTGCCGAAAATAGGCAACTTAGCTGACCCGAAGAATTACAGGCCAATCACTTGTCTGAACACACTTTATAAGATATTCACAGCTATCCTAAATGATAGGATTGTTCGGGAAATTGAACCTGCGTGGCAAGATATGTATGAACAGCGAGGCTCAGAGAAAGGCGTAGTCGGATGTCGGGAGAACCTGCTCATCGATAGATGTATCTGTAAAAATGCAGCATTCTACCAGCGTGACCTATCGATGGCCTGGATTGATTATCGGAAAGCTTTCGATTCGACCTCCCATAGACTTATCATCTGTCTTTTGGAAATCTTAAAGGTTCATCCGCAAATAGTTAGGTGCATAGAGAGATTGATGCCGCTTTGGAAACCAGATTTACTATCTCATCTGGAAAAAATCGTGTGACAACTAACAAGGTCACCTTTAAGAGAGGTGTCTTTCAGGACGACACCATGAGCCCACTGCTCTTTTGCCTTACATTATTGCCACTATCTCTAGCACTTCGCCATTCCGAAGGGTATTTGTGCTGCAAACCTGCAGATCGAAAGTACAAGGTCACTCATGTATTTTACATGGACGATATTAAGATCTATGCTAAAAACAAAGAGCAACTACATCTGGCTCTAGGGATTGTCGAGCGATATACTAAGGAAATTGGAATGGAATTTGGGTTAGACAAATGCGCCAAGGTTTATTTGAAGCGAGGAAAAATTAATGGTATCCCTGAAAACCCTGAGCTCATTGATAGAAGCTTATACATATATGAGCGTGCCACAGAGCCGCATTCAGGATGTGACATCTATAAAGGATACTCTCCAAAGCAGATACAAACGTCTCATCCGACAGATTTGGTCTTCCGAACTGTCGACGAGGAACAAAGCATCTGCAACGAACATGCTTGCCGTCCCGGTATAATTCTATTCATTTGGAGAAGTTCGATGGATGAAGAACGAGCTCAGATCCCTTGATATCGAGACAAGAAAGGTTATGCACGTGAACAAAAGCATGCATCTTAAATCTTCCGTTCCGCGACTGTACATCTCACGCCGTCAAGGTGGTCGCGGAATATTGAGTCTTGAATGTCTTCACAGCAGGATTATTCTGGGTACAGCACATAGAGTTGTAAATGAAAGAGAACCTCTTCTTAAAATGGTCAGGGATCACGAAGAAGTGAGCAAAAGAGGGTTTCTGTACAAAGTAGCGAAGGAGGCTGCTGAAACACTCTAACTTGACTTCGGTATTAGGGTTTTCCTTAAATCGCCCGGATTGAAGTCTGGTACGGAGGGTTTCATTTTTGCATGCCAAGACGGTGTCATTTCCACCTTAACATACTGTCGCCACATTTTGAGCCAAGACATTCCTGATGATAGCTGCAGGGCGTGCCATGCACATCCCGAGCATTTAGCTCACATACTATCTAGTTGTCCAACTCACGCGGGAACGACCTACATTCAAAGGCACAATGCCGCACTAAGAGTACTTTATTTCCATCTCTGTCACTCTTACGGCATTAACCTTAATATCGCTCCTCTAAATGCTCCTTGGGAAATCGAGTCAATTGTCTAGAATGGGAGGTGCCGCATATACTGGAACTTTATATTCTCGACAATTGTTTCTATTGCTCACTTGAGGCCTGACATGGTTCTTCTTGACTTCGAGAAGCGAACCATGTTCGTTATCGAATTTTCGGCACCAGCTGACAAAAACATCATAACCAAGGAGACTGAAAAGAAAGAGTGGTATCGAGACCTTATAAGGGATTTGCAACGATTGTACCCGGATATTCTGTTAAACTAATCGTCCTTATCATCGGCACTCTTGGAGGTGCCAAGGTTTCACTTGCTAATTGCCTAAAAAGCATCCCTGCGTATCAAGAATATGCTAAAACACTTTCGGGCAAAATGCAGAAGGCGGTAGTCCTTGGGTCGCTTCATGTTCTTAGAGTGCACGAGGCTTTTGCTGGATCGTCGTATTGATTCATTT
>NC_046661.1:15116177-15141103 GCF_010883055.1 Belonocnema kinseyi | reverse complement strand
AAAAAGTCCCGGGGCTTTTTGAAGGTTTACTTTGTTTTTTAAATGAAAACCTTCTTCTTTACATTTGCAATCGATAGAGTAGAAAATTCTACGTTCAGGTACGTACCCAAGGCAAAAGTCAATTGTAACGTTCAAGGTCAGCTAGAGGTTATATGAAATTAACAAAGTTTTCCAAGATGTCAAGTGCAATTCAACGCGAAATTCATTGGGGAGCTCTGTATTGATCTTGGTAATGATCTTCAAGGTTTTTTACAAGCAGTTTACGTTTACGTTTAGCATTACCCAAGAACAACGGCGTAGACGTAGTAAATTATGTTCCCTTTGGGCTGCTTGATTAGCGTGAGTCCCCTTGCGGCGAAAGGCGTCAGAGCAGGAAATCTAGCAGTCCACTCGATTTCACCCCTTCTTGCAATCAACCTTTGAGGGAACTAAGTATCCAAATACGCTCGAACCTCCCTACCGTAATGAGCCGCTGCTCCGTCCTGCTGGATCCAAATATTTTGAAAATTATCGCCTGTCATCTCCCTTATTCGTGGTACAATTCTTTTTCTGAGAAGCTTTCCATATGCACGGGCATTGAGATTACCATCGATAAAGAAAGGGCCTATCAATGTATCATTCAAGATACCGGCCCAAACATTAATCTTTTGTGGATATTGTGTGTGACTCTCAAACATCCAATCAGGATTTGTGTCAGACCAATATCTACAAATTTGCCTGTTAACTTTACCTTTTAAAGTGAAAGTAGGTTCATCTGAAATACTGTATTGTACAAGAAAAAAGGATCTCTATCAATTCTGTCCATCATAATTTCACAAAATTCAACCCGACGATCAGGATCGTCTTGATTGAGCTCTTGTGCCAGATGAACTTTGTGAGGATGGAAATTAATGCTTTTTAAAAAAGGGTGTGGGTTTTCAACAAATGCTTGGGCTATATCCATCTGCATCTCCTCATATTCTGCAGATTTTGGCCGACCAGTTCTCTTAAGGTTCTTGATAGATCCATGATTCATAAAGCGCCTTACAGTTCTTTCAATTGTTGATTTTGGGACAGGATTTAACTCTTCTCCATTACAAAAAGTGCAATTAAAAAGCAAACGAACTTGATCATAAGATCGAACTCGATCTCCCCAAACACGCATCATTAATACAGATACCCTCTCTCGTTCCGAAAGTTCAGCTTGCGCCATAATAATCTTTAAGCGAAAGATAGTAAATATGTACTCGTGATACGTAAATTTAGTTTCGATTCGTAATATTCGTTTGGAAAAACTGTATAGGACTTATGGTATCGCCTTAGGTATTGACTTAGGTATCGAAAAACGGTATAGGACTGTATAACTCTTCGGAGAGGAACAGAACTTTCACCAGAACACCTGGAATTTTTAATGAAAAATTTTCTTATGATTTTACAATATTCAAAAAGCTGTAGCCAAGATCAATACAGAGATCACCAATGAATTTCTCGTTAAAATTTACTTCAGGAATTACACTGGCCTATTGGAAAACTTTGTGAATTTCAAATAACCTCTAACTTACCTTGACCGTTACAATTGACCTATGACTGGGGTACGTATCTGAACGTGGAATTTCCCACTCTATAGATTGCAGACGTAAAAAAGGAGGTTTCCTTTTAAAAAACAAAGTTGACCTTTAAAAATCCATTAAGGTCAACTTCAAGGTCAAAATAAATGTCACCATTGAATTCTTCGTTGAAGTTTACTTCAGAGATTGTGCCCGCAAAGCGCCAAATTTTTTTCTTAAAAATTTATAAATACCTTTATCGTATTTTTTTTCTGCAACACGTATTCGCTTCGAATTTTTTGCTCGATTTTAGACCCCCACT
The DNA here is from genome assembly GCF_010883055.1 of Belonocnema kinseyi. Taxonomy (NCBI): domain Eukaryota; kingdom Metazoa; phylum Arthropoda; class Insecta; order Hymenoptera; family Cynipidae; genus Belonocnema; species Belonocnema kinseyi. The sequence goes on along the minus strand of NC_046661.1, from coordinate 15,139,255 downwards.
AATTTAAAAAAAGAAATTTTATGGCAGCACGTCAACGTTAGTTTGGTCTCAAGTGCAAAATCTTTTTTTTTACATTTTTTTCCTACAAATTTAGCAATTTTCAGCACTTGTAAAAATATTTAGGAGTTGTTTACTCCCACACAATGTTTTTATTAATGTTTTGGATGCACTTTATTCTACTTTCTTTATTTTAAATCTATTCTTCCAATTATTTTTGTGCGTGAAAAGTATATATTATCATAGACACGAAATAAAAAGTGCTTAGGGGTAGTTACACCCATTAATTGAAAAAAAATTTAGCGACATATGAGACCCCTATGTTTGAAGGGCTGTATCACACCCTTAAAGTGTTTTTTCGCTTACAAAAATGTGTCGTTTAGTTTTTCGAATATTATAACATGCATTAAGGAGAATAAAATCGGCAAGGGACACCTAGAGTACCTTCCTTGTAAGCTTGTAAGTTTGCGATTTTTAATGCTAGATCTAGAAAGTTTATTTTATCATATTTAACCATCTTTAATGATTTAAGATTTTTTCCATTTATTCCATGACTATATTAGCTGCAACAGCTGATATTAGAAATTCTATAGGTAACCCGTAAATTTGTTGGCAAAATTTACAATTGAACTTACAGTCAGAGGACTCTAATAGTAGTTTTAGAGGTTTATCAAAGTCTTATTTAGATAAAAGTATAGCAGATCTAATCTCTTTCCAGCGTTTACCTATTACGCCTCGGATTAAATTGCACGAGATATTAGTGTATATGGAGACGATGTCTAGAGAGATAATATTAAAGTCTTTTAAAACTATTATTTCATATATTTTGTTTCTGAAACCCCAACTATGCTTTATATGATAATCAGTTTGTCCCATCCTTTTTTGTAAAGACTTTGCTAGAGATTTCGAAATAAAATAAAATTGTGAACCAGGAAAAGAGGTGATAGTACTGAGTTGGCAAATAATTTTGTGTAATTTTGGGATTCCGTAAAAACGCAGTGCCGTGCGATTTGTGCAATATAAAGAAGTATAAGTATCGGCGTTAATAACGTTGTTGTTTTTGAAAGTATAGTCTAACTAGTATTTCCAATCATTCGAATTCTTTTCTTATTTGCGGCCACAAGGCCTACCTTTTACGCGTTAAAAGTATTCAGTAACTCGAATGTGATACAGATGTCTTTTCGAAAATTTGTAAATGCACAGAATTCATTAAGGGCCGGTGGTCATAAGTTATGCAATCCTTACGAACGCTGAGGCCCCTGAGTTCAGTTGACTTAAATCATCCGTGTAAAACGTTTACCTATTTAATCACGGATATAAGGAAATGTTACACTTTGAGTTTGAGTTATAAAGTTAAAGTGATTTGTGAAGGCGAAAGAAGAGTGCAGAAGAAGAAAGACATTGCAGCAGCATTGGATACTCAACCAAACACTTTATCCACGATTATAAAGAAGAAAGTTCAAATTATTTCTGCAGCTGAAAACTCTTTATTTTAACCTGATCAATCAGGTTAATCAATCAAACTTCCTTCTTTTCCAAACCTGGAAAAGTGTACCATAAATTGGATACGGCATGCTCGTCACGAAAGCATTTCTATTTTCGGGCCAATACAGCGACAGAAGACTGAACAATTCGCTAATGACTTAAGACATAAAGAGTTCAGAGCAAGATGAAATGAAATTGTGCACAAAATTTTAAATGGTGAGAAAGCTTCAGTTTCAGAAGTAGATTGCGAAATGTGTCGTTCGGAAGTGTAACGTAGCTTACTGGAAAAATATTCGGAGGATGACTATTAATGTTGATGAAACTGGACTTTATTTTCAATGCTTTCCAGATCAGACGCATGCATTCAAAAAGAATAAATGCCATGGAGGAAAAAGAAGCAAAGAGATAATTATTGTCATGGTTGGCTCCAACATGCCTGAAACAGATGCACTCATACTTCTCGTTATTGGAAAATAAAAAAAACCAAGTTCTTTTGTAGGAGCCAAATCCTCAGCAGTGACTCATGAAAATAATGAAATAGCCTGACTGACTAACTTATCTTTTTGGACGATTATTCAGCTCATTTAAAAATGTTGATGTAGACGTTGAAGGCTCTAAAAATGGTTAATTTGCCTTCCAAAACGACTTTCATATTGCAGCTAATCGATCAGCGCATCGTAAAAAATCTTAAAGTTTATTACGGAAGAAAACTTGTTTAAAGATAACTTAAAGTTATGAAAAAAAGGCAAAAAGATCGTTGCGTCAATATGTGGAAAGCGATCTTTGAAATAAACAAAGCTTTGTATGATGTATCAAGCAAAACAATTGCTAACTCTTTCCGAAAAACTGGATTTACGCAAACTTATAAAGAAAAACATACTACAATCAGCAACGTTATAGAAGAGTTATATGAATAGGGACCTGATTTTTAAATCAGAATGGGCCTACAGATCGTACAATAAGGCGAAGCGAAAATGATAAAATTAATCCAATCGTTTGAGCTGAGCGACAGAAAAATGTGAGTGGACATCAGAAGAAAGTAAACAATTTTTTTTAATTGGTCAATACATAAGGGAACCGAACATATTAAACGATTAAAAATTTTTTTTTTTTATTTTTCTTGGATTTCAACCCACAATTTTTTTCGCTCGGCTTAAACAATTCGACTTATTTGATCATTTTCACTCCGCCCTATTGTATAACTCTCTACTCATATTCTGCATGGCTTGACTCTTCTATTTTTCAGAAGTGTTGTGCTTTTTTATATTTCCTCTGAATTATTTTAGCCTTGGAGGTTTACAGTGTATGGAAGAGGCTTTAGCGTCAAAAGAATCAGAAGAGGAAGACGCATTCACAGATGAACATTTTATTTCACATACAACATTGATAGAAGCTAGTGCAAGTTTGGATGTTCTTCAGAAGTTTGATCAGGAACATGATGATGTACCCCAGGAAATATGTAGCCAACTTGGCCAGATTCGGGATTTCTGTGACACGAAAACTAAATCAAAGCAGCAAAAAATAACCCACTTTTTCAAGTAATCTGACAAACCGAAGCTCTAGCTAGTAATGCTACATCCATGAAGTAACTTCCTATCCTGCTTTTTACATTATTTACTATCCGGTATTGTTAGGGCTAACAAATTTCTATGACGAGGAACAATCTTAGTATCGAAAATGATCTTGTTTTTTATTTATAGATCCTGATATTTTTAGAAATTTTTCTATATTCTGCTCTATTCTTATATTGTACACTTAGTGTATGTTCCGGACGTACTTTAGTCTAGGTTTAATTCTTCGATAACTCAAAGTTTTGTTTTGCTTTCCTTGATGGTTCGAGTTATCGAAGTTCTATTGTAGTTAGCAATGCAGTTACATTAGTTTAAAATTTTCTAGTAGGATCTTTTTTATAATTTCATAAGCTATTTTATCTTCTAACAAGCGTAAAGTTTTAGTAATGTTATCTGCTTGATACATTATGACATTTTCTTCCAGTGTTTTCTGCACAAGATCTGAGTTCTCTTTGTGGAATATAACATCAGCTAGTTTTTAAGATCTATCAACTACCCGAAATAATACTAATTTTATGAAAGATTGGGCGACAGGAGTCGAAATTCAAACATCTTCTTGACCAAACTGGTTCACGATACCAGTTGGTTACAATCTTATTTTTTTCGATTTTTAAGGCTAGATCTAGAAAGTATGTTTTTCCATCTTTAGCCAGTTCCATGGTAAATTTGAGTTTAGTATCAGGAGTATTAAATTTATTTACAAATTATTTAAATTTATTTTTTGGTAGGCAAATTAACATTTAAAAGATATAGCGGAAGTAAAATGTGATTGGGTAATTAAGAGATTTTAAGATTTTATTTTCAATTGTTTCCATGACATTGTTAGCTACAGCAGCTGATTTTGGAGATCTAATGGATAAGCCGTAAATTTGCTGTTAACATTTACAATTGAATTGGCAGTAAGAGGACTCTAAGCATAGTGTAAGAGCTTTATCTAGGTCTTCTTAAGATAAACATGTATGGGGCTCAATTTCTTTCCAATTTTTACACTTTGCGCGTCGGATTAAATTCCATGAGATATTATAGTACATGGATACATGGTACCGTGCCGTTTCTGCAATTTAAATGATTATAAGTATTGGCGTTAAGAACGTTTTTATTTTTGACAGTAGTCAGTAATGCAGTTAAAATAGTTTGTAATTTTCTAGTAGGATCTTTTTTTATAATTTTATATGTTATTTTATCTTCCAACAGGCGTAAATTGTTAGTAATGTTACCTGCTTGATTCATAATGACACTTTTGTGGCTTTTATCTGCGTTAGTAATTATAATATCTTTATTTGTGTTAATAAATTCTTTAACTTTTTTAATATTTTCCTTTAAAATAAAGTTTTTTGCAATAAAAGTATTGCCGTTGTAAATTCAGTTTTGGTTCTAATAAGTAACTTCATTTCTTAATGTATTTGTAAGGTCAAGTTTGATATTTTTCATGTTGTACAGAATATTGCAGACCATTTTAGATATAGAAAAGTTTTTTCTGTATAAGGTAAAGCGAAATTACCACTTAGACTGATGACGTCTCTTACTTCGCCGGGAACAGCTGTTAGACATATTTATAACCCAATTAATTCTATCAGTAATAAATGCGGTTTTTGGTTGATATCGTAAGTTTTAGATTTTTAACACTAATGTATTAATGATTTTTTAGTTTATTTATTAATATCCGTAGTATGTTAGATGCACTGGGAATCGTCACAGCATTGGTTATCGTCAGATGGACCAGTATTTTTCGTATAACAAGACTCGCTCTTGCCGCATGTAATAAAAAGTGTGATTTTAGGTATGTTTAAATATCCTTTTATCAAATTGGTACTTTTTTCTCGTGTTAGTACTTTGTTACGTGCCTGACGATAACTAACACATTTGCATAGTTTGACATTTAATTGTAAATAAAGTTGACTTCAATCAAATATCATATTAAGTGATTAAAATTGAGTGTTTTTATATTTGCTTTAATCAGTTAGGCCCTTTTTGAAAATAATAATTTTGTTTTAAATACAATACCAAGCATTTTTAATTTCCAATTTGGCTAAGGTGACAATTACTAGTGCATTTACCTTAGTTCTGGCTTCTGAATTATTAAAAAAATTATTTGAGAGCTTCTGAATTATTTAACATATAAAGTGATATATATCTTTTCAGACATCTTTAATTTTTATGAAGATATCTTCAATTTTATATTTTTTGATTGTACTGGTACCGCATTTATATTTGCCGTCCGAAAACTTAAATATTCACTTATATCCTTCCGGGAGGGGACCTCATCAATATTCCTCAGCGGAGGGGAAATTTCCGCATTGCATAAAAAGGATTGTTTGAGAAAAATTACAGAGTTAAAGTACTAAAATTAAAAATTTTGTGCTTACCTCCTTCTTAGTTAACGGAAATGATAAAATTTACGGTTGTAGATTTTACATACTTGTCAAGTATAAAATGATAGATTTTGGTTGGAAAACTTTAAAATTCGAGCATCATAACCTCAAAGGTTAAAGAAGGTTTGTATCGTCTAGAATTATAAACAGAGATATGTGATTACGGTTTATGAAAAATGTGTAGATTTTTGCGTATTTATACTTAACTCAGATAAATCCTAGAGCAACTTACTATACGTACTAAATAAACAAAAAGAGAGTATGAAGCGTCTTATGGCATGTTACATTACAACTAAATAATTGCAAATTTGCATGCAATTAAAATGTGGTTAGTTTCTCGTAATATCTACGTATATACGTCCTAAGCCCGGGATATTCAAATTTTTGGAATATATATTCGTGCAATTAAATTATTGCATATGGGACTCAAGCCTTAAATATCTGATCTAAAGTTAATAGAGTTGTTATCTCTCTATATATGTATAATTTCTAATAGCAAGTGTTTATCAAGATTAGGCTTCAATTTTAAAATTTCAACGTTATTTAAATCGAATGTTTAACTATGGCTGTGTGTGTTCCGTTTCTTTCAATAGATCTTTTATATTCCCTATTAGACCTTAGATCTTGTGCACAAACTCTGGAAAAAATGGCTATTCTTCTCACTGGTTAAAAACTAAAATCGTTCCAAGATACAAACGCTCAATTAATTCACAAAAAACTATATCAACGCAATCTACGCAACCTGAAGTTATCTACCGTAAAAATGGTTATATGACCCTACCTTTAAAACGTAGATGAATGTCTGTTCAGAATATTCAGAAAATGTAGTCTTGAATTAGTTTTTGCAATTAACAAGAATTTAAGGCAAATCTTACTTACAAGTACTAAGGATAAAATTTAAAAAGAAATCAAATGTAACTGCGTTTTAAAGATATATGCAAAATTGTAAAAAACATACATTGGTCAAACCAATAGATCTCTGCATACAAGAAAAAGGGTGCATGAAATATCTATGGAAAAAACCAAACAAACACAGCCATAGCTAAACATTGTTAAGAATTTGCACATGCCTTTGAATTCGATTTAAGCAACTTTAACATTTTAAGATTAGAGCTTCGACCTCCTCGGCGACTGCTGTTGTGTCGAGGTCCAAGACCTCGACCTCGGTGCGAGGGACTAGCTCGCGCACGCTACTCTCTTCGCCGACCGCCTCCTTGATGGCAGCCGAGAGCTCGGCTCTGCCCTTCGATGTAGGCCCCAGTTCCACCAGGACCCCGCCCTTTCTTTTTTGTCTGATCCCCTTGAAGTTGAATTCAAGGGCGTTAGGGTTTACCTTCTTCTTGAGATACTTTAGAATCTCGGCATAGCTCAGACCCTCGGCCGGTTTGATAAGAACCGCCTCGGGTCGAGCTCTTCTCCGTGTCTTTTTCTGCTTCCTGGTGTCGCTCGATCAAATAAAATCCCTATTAAGCCCTTCGGTCGTTATAGTATGATCGCCCAGTTCCTCTATCAGACGCTCCGCTCGTGTCAGTCCATCCCTAATTGGGAGCCATATATTCCCCTTCTCCCTGCTGAAATCCACCATTTCTTTAATGGTCTCGATGACTTCCAATGGACCTCCTAACTTCTAGCAGACGCTCCTGTCAAAGCATGTTTGATTCCCCCCAAAATTCTTGGAACCGGCACTGACTACCGGGGCTGGAACTCGATCGGAATCAGCGGGGAGATTGCCACTCCCTTGGAGTATGTCGTTTTTCACATACTGGCTCATGACTGGTTTGTATTCGGGGCTTCTTCCCCTAGCTGGTTTTTGTCCGCCCTAAGTATTTGATTTTCCCGGTACCACCCACATCTGGGAGACGTTGCTCTGTCAGCAACCTGGGGAGGCGCCCGACGGGGGACCAGCAACCCCACGCGGGGAACGTTTGCTCTTAGAAATGATACATATACAAAGTAATAACTCTATTAACTTCGGATCAGACATTTAATGCTCAAATACTACAATAAGTTAAATGCAAAAATATACATTAAAAAAATTTGAATTTTCCGGACGCGAAACTAACTCAATTTTGATTTCATGCAAATTCGCAATGATGTAGTTTTAATCCCAGATAGCAATTTTTCGGCACATTACGCCAGCAGGCCCTGCCGACACGGCATGCTGTCATCTTACCTTCAGCATATTAGTAACATCGAACTTGCACTCTGCAGTTATCCTGTTTGCATACAATGAAGGAAATAAATGGTTCCTAGGGTAAAAAAATGGTAATACAATCATAGGCTTTCGTTAGTGTCGTAATCTTCTTCATTTGAAGTTTTCACATTTGTTTTTCAAAGTCATAGAATTTAATAATTATCTATTTCCAGCAATATGAATTGAAAAGTTTGAATCAATTTCATTTTCATTGAATTCACCTGATCAATCCGATCCATACTATAAAGGCCATATGGCTATGAAATTTTATTTTTTATTTTGTTAAATCCGAAAACGTTAATCAACACCTCTGAAATAAGAAAGAATGAGAAATTGGCAAGCAATTGGTTGGCAATTAATCTCAGTTGCAACAAAGAATAGCATCACCGCTGCGCACCGACCAAATGCGGAACTACTGCTCTCAATGGATTTTCGCGGCTGAAGGAGCATTGAGAGTGGAAAATTTAAATCAGTGCCTCATACAGTATAAAGGCAATATAATTCGCAGCTTTCAAATCTAATTCAAGTTAAAAAATTAGGAATTCAATAGTAATGATCATAACATATTTAATTGATTCAAAGAATTAGTAAGAGATAGACAGAAATAGTAAATTATAGCAAGACAAAAATAAATGATTATATCAATTCAATTGCATCTAAGAAAATTATTGTAACAATAATAATAATTTTACTACCTTTACTTATTTACCTTTTATAATTTTACTGCCTTTACTACGAGACTCAGATTGATTATGAAGAGTTTTCTCAACTCGGCAAGCAAAATCAGGACGATCAACACATATGCCATCCCTGTCCTCACGTACTCCTTCGAGCTCATAAAATGGTCTAACAACGACCTTGAAAAGTTAAACAGAATTGTTCGCGTAGAAATGACGAAACACCGAATGCACCACAGAAATTTAGCGATTAAAAGGGTAGTTCTACCACGACATTTAGGGGGTAGGGGCGTTTTAGATGTCAAAAAACTGTGTGAGTCACAAGTTATACAGTTGTGAGGCTATTTTAACAGCAAAAGAAGTGTTGCGCTTTACTGTGCCATCTGTCAAGCGGATCTTGACTACACGCCCTTAAATTTGTCCTCAGATGGGGCCTTAAATATCCGGGCAGAAACCATAGAGGAATTAGAAATGCGATGGAGGCAGAAAGCCATACATGGCGAGCACCCCGACACGTTAGATCAAAATGAAGTGGATAGTGAGGCATCTAATATTTGGTCAAGAAAGGGTGTTCTGTATCTAGAGACGGAAGGATTCATCATTGCAATACAGGACAAGATTGTTAGCACCAGGAATTATCGCAAACACGTGCTACATCAAGACGTGGTTGACCGGTGCCGATTATGTGGAGATACCAACGAATCCATCGAGCACATTATTGATGGCTGTCGCGTAATGGCTCAGAGAAAATATACGCACAGATATAATGATGTAGCGGGCATTATACATTAACGAACTGCCGTAAACCTAAGACTCTTAAAAGAATGGATGCCCTTCTATAGATACATTCCAATGTCCGTTTTAGAAAGCGAAGATTACATCTTATATTGGGATCTTACTATCCAAACGGATCATTACATCCGGGCCAATCGACCTGACATCGAGATAGCGAGTTAAGGCATGAAGTAAATACCATATGGAGGAATGTAAATCATGCATCTATTCATCCTACTGTGATTTCGGCTACAGGCAATGTGCACGCAAGATACACTGCACATCTTGAACACTTAGAAATCAGTAGGATATAGGCAGCAGCTCAGAAGGCGGTTTTATTAAACACCTGTCGCATTGTAAGAAACTTTCTTGACCATGAGGAAGCGAGCGACTAAAAACCCGTGGAGTGAAAGATGGTAGCTCTAAGAAAGCATCCAGAGGTGACTGTTGTCACCTCCAACGCTCGTGGCCGATCGTAATTGTATATCTACAACATCGTCTCAGGAGGTTTCAAACATCATATGAAATTATTTGAATTAACTTATAACATTCTAATCTCATCAGTCACTTGAATTAGTCCGTGGCTATGATGTATGACCGGGTTCACCTGAGTAAAAGTTTAATAAAACACAAAATGATAATATCTGTACTGCAGGAACGACATAATCAGGGTTATCTGCAGCTCCTCATGCAACCCAGCTGCAGTTATTGTGAGCTCACGAGATAATTTGCACGCCATATTTGCGATTTTCTGACTGTGCGGATTTATTCTGTGTCAAGACGGCCTAATACTGAAAACGCTATAAGTGCTCTACAGTAGGGCTCTTCAGCGAGGGGAAATGGGGCTTCCAATACTTATTTTCCACATGTCTCGTTTCTACCACCACGAACTTCTACTCAGCTTTAAGAGTGAGGCAGAAGTTTTGCATGCTGAGTAAGACGGCTTAGTGGTAGGAACGGGTTTTCCTGCAAATGAGTATTCAGAACCAAAATTACCCTCACTGAAGACCCCTGATCTACAGGTCCTGCAGCCCAGTTGGAGTAACTGTGCGCTTACAAGATAACATGCACGCTATTAGTCTGGGAGCCAGCGACACATTTTTGCGACCAATGTCCATACCCATAATACTTTAAGGAATGCTTCAGATAGGTGTGTTGTGAGCATAGTTAGCGTTATCTGCGACACTTTGGGTGGGTGGGTCAATGGAGGCCGCCTCAAAGTGTAAAAAGCAAACAAGTTTTCAATGATTTTCTTTTGCTTGAAAAGTTTTGAAATTATATTTAATATAACATTTAAACGAAAAAAAACCGCCAACTAGCTCTATGGAGGTGGAAAATCCGCCAGCTAGCTAACGGGTTTTCCACTCACATACAGCTAGCTGACTTTGTTTAATATTTTAAGTATTATGTCTACTATTGTCTGAGAGATTTTGAAGCTGAAGAAAATAATATTTGCAAAGTTATCCCAAGTACATAAAATATATAGTATAAATATAAAATACAAACAAACATAATTGCTGATATGTTGTTCATTATTATATTATTTGTGAGTGCATTAAAGAACTCAAGTGGCATAACCTTCAAAACTTTCTCACTTTTAGAATGAAAACTCCGAATTTGAAATTTAAATTTTTTGAATGGAAAGAATTACCTTCTGAAAATGTTACAGTGCTTACATTTATTTTTTCAATAATCATACGCAGGGTTGAATCTTAACCGGGAAACTGAGAAAGATCGGAAATAGACCGTGAAATTAATTAAAAAACCAAGAATTTATTTCAGTTTGGTTAAAAATTAATTCCTTCAACTGAAAATTTAAATGTCTAGTTTTGGTTGAATATAAATCTTTTCTTGTTCACCATTCAACAATTAAGGTAAAAATTTGTCTTTGTTAATTGGAAATTTAAAGTCAACTATTCCGTTGCGAATCCACATATTTTGTTAAAAATCGATTTTTTTGTAGTGGAATGGAATGGAAGCTTCTGATGTGTCCCCTAAGGGTTTACATTTTTCTTACACCTTCTCTATTCTTTTACACACCCTCCACACACTTACTTGGCGGTGGAAGGGGGACCTACAGTTTAAGGTGGGTTCCGAACCACCAAGAGCAACAGCCTTAAGTACTTAGAGAAAACCTTTTTCTCTAGAGGTACCGGTCCCACGACTCTCCGGAGATGAACAACTCCCTTGCTAGGCTAGTGTTCACCGCATAGGCCACCGAGACTCTTCCAGAGTGCGAGGCGGGAATCGAACCCGCAAGCCGAAGGAGTGGGTCCAAAGCCTACGCTTTAGCCCCCACGACCATCGTCCCACTGATTTTTTTGTAGTGAAAGATCTGTTTCTTTGCAAGTTAATCTTCATGTTTAACAATTATTTTTATTTTTGTGTGTTAAAAGTTCAAGTATTTTAAAATTAAATTCCCGGTCTTTTCTCGATCTTTCCGGGTTTCCCAGTTAAGTATCCACCCTGCGTATGATTTAAAAAAAATGCAAGGACTGTACCATTTTCAGCAGGTGATGCTTTTCGTTTAAAACTTTAAATTTCAAAAATCTGACGAAGTTTTAAGCGGAAGGAAATCATTGCATCAAGTTTTTTTTTTACATGTTTCCATGATCAGCTGACGGGTTTTCGACCTAAATAGAGCCAACTGACGGTTTTATTTTCGTTTAAATATTATATTAACTATCACCTCACAAGCTTTCAAGCGGAAGGATATCATTAAAAACTTTTTTTTACACGTTGGGGCGGCTGTCATTGCCCCACCCACCGAAAATGCCGCAGTTAACGCTAACTATGCTCACAACAAACCTATCGAAAGCATTTCTCAAAGTATTAGGCAGAAGGAAATGATTGAGAAAAAATTGTCGCTGGTTCCCGGACTATATGTTTGCGATGTACTGACTGTGTGAATGTGTTGCATATCAACACGGCATGAAGCTGAAATGCTGCAGCATAATTGTTATCGCGCAATGTAACGTGCCATAAGGATTTTAAAACTTTTCTTTTCGTTGTGTAGTATATATAGTAATTTTCTGTAGAATTTATCTTGTGTAAGGATAGATACTTGTGCTAGAAGTTGTTCACCATGCATGGAACTCGACCTTTCCAGTTAATTGTCTATTTCAAAACCTTTGAATGATCTGGAGCTGTGATGTTAGTCAGCTCCTTTGCAGGATTATTAATTGCTCTTGCTTTCTCTAGTTTAAACCATGCAGTATCGAAATGGCTGCTGTCAGTTTTTCTTCAAGTACCTGACCAATAGTTAGGCATGCCTTCCAGCTGATGGACTCTGTGTCTTACTGGTTATTTTTTTTACACTCTGTTGACGATACAAAATTCTTTCATCTCCCTAAAAGGTTCGCTTTTGTTGCCTTCTTGCACTATTTTCTTGTACCACCGCAGTCTAGCAGGAAGAACATTAAGTCTCTGTCCTTAGGACTCTATGATTTCATTTAATATTTCTGTCATTGTATCAAAGCACCGAGGGCGGATGATTTTTTTTTACATTACATATCAGCTTTCTGATTATATTTCCTTTCTTATATTGAGTCAATCGACCTAATTTGTACCTTACTTTGCTGAATTTTATATTCAACCTGAACTTCCATTATGGGTCTCGATTCCTTTCTGAGGCAAGGGCTTCAATTTTAGGCTTTGTTCTGTGGCCCACGTTCTGAAAGCTGTCACAGCAGCACGATATGCAAAAATTGGCACAGTATACAAGAGTTTACACCTCTAACGTAGTTTTTTCTGCAGAGAATGCCTTCATGTGGGTCCCATGTGTCTGCACTTGAGTAAAGTTGACTGAAAGTCTGCTCAAGGTGCTGCAGTTTTTCTGAGAGTTTGTTTTACACGCTATCGTTATGAATGCCCAGACATAGTTCTGGTTACCTCGGTACTTGATGTATATCATCCCTGGCACCTATGCCTTCAGCCTTCATCAGTTCTTCGTTTTCCACATCTTCCAAGGGGAATTCATCAATTCAACATTTCTTTTCATATGGTGTACCCATTTTAACCGCTTTCTTGGTTGCTGAATTTCTGCTTCTGCCTGTGGTTGTATTGGGCTATCTGCCTTTGGAGAATGTGATAGAGCTGCATCATCATCAGGTTGAGGCAGAACATCAATTGCGCTGTTTGATCGTGTGACGTAACTTCCTCTTACTAATGTTTATTGTCATCGTTTTGTAACCAAAATAAACCTGTTGTTGAACATCCATTGCTCTGCTATCTCAGATATGTGGAATAGTCCTGATGTCGTTTGCATTAGCGATAAGATCTTTTAGTGCGACTTTCTTTACATGAGGATACTTTTTAGCAGCCTTAATTCTAAAATTGTATCCTCTTTCGCTTTTGGTTTCGATCTTCGGACTTTCATAGTAGAGATTCATCAATTCCTCCCTCATTGTGGTATACCATTTAATGGTCTCCCACGGTATTTCTGTTCAGGTGGTTGGCTGCAAATAGATAACGCTGGAGACAGGATCCTTCTCTACTACGTAGACATGACATTGCTAAAAAATAATCTTTTTGAGAATCTTCCAGTGTCAATAGATTCTCTGTATGGTGGGCACCTCGCAAATACCCACTCCGATTTTTGGGATTTAACCCTTAGCGTATAAATTCAACCCTTCCATACAACGCATATCACTTTGTCAAAAAATAATATTTTTGCAAATTGTCCAGTGCCATAGAGCTTCTGAGTTTTGGGCTCTTTAAAAATATCCACTCCGATTTTTGGGCTCCAATGCTTAATGCCTATAATTAACCCCACTCTGCTACTTATATACTACTTTGTCAAAAAATAATTATTTTGAAAATTCACCAGTGTCAATGGAGTCTTCGATTTTTGAGCGCCTCGAAAATACTTACTCCGATTTTTGGTCTCCAACACTGAACGCTAAAAACAGTCCTTTTTTAACACTTAAACATGATTTTGTCAAAAAATCATCTTTTTCGGAATATTGCATTCTTACTAGAGTCTCTGACCTTTTTTGAATTTTACGGTGCAAATGGATTTTCTGATTTTTGGGCTCTTCAAAAATGCCAACATCAAGATTTATATTTTATAATGGGTTGGTGTTTTTGCGTGTGTTTATGGGTGGTTTTTCTGAATTTTTGTGCAGTGCATTTGAGAGCCAAAAATAAACCCAAAATCTGGTGCATTTTGTTTTTTTTTTCAAATTTTGTTTTTCGCAATGGGGTGGTTTTTTGAAAATAGGGGTAGTTTTTGGATTTTTTTCGTGCATTCAGGAGCCCAAAATAAAACCAAAATTCTGGCGCTGTTTGTTTTTTCCGAATTTGAGTTTTTACGTAGGAGGTAGTGTTATTTGTAGCAGGGGTGGTTTTTGGAAATTGGTTGTTGGTGCGTACAAGAGCCCAAAAGAAGCCCAAAGTTCTGTCGTGTTTGATTTTATTCTTCTAATTTTTATATAGAGGAGGTGCTGGCTTGATTCAAGTTAGCACCTCCACTGAAAATTTGAATTTTCATAAAAAGTAGTGGAGCCCAAAAATCAGCAATACAACCTAAAAAACGCCCAACAAAAGCCCAAAATTCTGACACAGAGAAATTTGGGAATTTCGTTTATGGAGGTGCTAGCTTGATGGCCCCAGAGCTACCGCCAACATAGCCATCATAGTCATCAGAGGACCCTTAAGACATTTTCTTTCCAGGGTAAGCCCTACTTGGTGAGTAAGGGAGGTAGCAATGTGGGGGCAGTTTAAAAAATGTATATTATTACAATTCATACTATGTATTGGTATTAAATCAGGCGTATTTTTATTGTCTTTTTTCATAATAAAAACAGTGCGCAAACTCTAAAAAAGAAATTTTGTTATTAAACATGTTATTGCAACTCGTGCGTTATTTTTACTAAAATTTAATTTTCAACTTACTATGCATTCTTATAACAAATTTGTAGATCCTTATTGATAAAGAACTTTTATATATTAAATTTTGTTGTGACTTATGTCATTTTTTAGAGAAAAAAAATTATTGTTTATTTTTAACGTTGTTTTTTATGAATACTACAAAAAATGCGCATTTCATTAAAAAAATGATTAACCATGTAGATAAGAACAATGATAACAACTCGGAATGCTTGATTTGTCATTATTTTTTTTCGATTAAAATTGTAATTTTCGATTTTTCAGGAAAATTCAACAAGTTTTAGCGAAAATCGCCTAGAGCTTTTCTTTCTCTTGACTGGAACTAGAAAAAGTAGGCACGATTTTGAAGAAGAATTTTAATTTTTGGATAACAGTTTTTTTTACGAATGTTTTGGGAAGTCAAAAACAATTAAATAAATCAAACTTTATCAAAGGAGTTTTTCCCATAAAAATCGAAGAGCAGAGTGTTTTGTTGTGTGTTTGGTTGCTCTTCTACTGCTCGAAAGCATGGAACTGTTTGGTTTTTCTGGAATGTAAATAAACTCCTATTTAAAAAAATGAAAAATCTCATAGTACATTGACAGAATTTACTGATAATATGGCTTGAGAAATAAAACAGAATAAAGCAAAAAATCCACGAAATTTAAACGGATTTTTAAGCTTGTTCCACTGTCAATAAAAAAGATTGAAGAAAAAGTTATAATCATCAAATATTTCAAGCTGATATAAATTAAATTCTGCATTAAAATGTCGATAGTTAATATCGCATTTTAAATGTTTATGAGGGGAAAAAATTGAAGAATTTATTATTTAGATAAAAATGGTTTTTAAATTCGAAGTTTGCAAACAGAATGCAATAATAGCAACTGAAGTTTTATTTTCCACCTCTTTTCCGCAAAATAGAAGGTGTCCTGCATGTAACATTCTTTCTCCATCTACGAAGTTTCTACATGCCGCTGTAGATTTTGTAAGATCACAAATTTGAGCTGTTGGTACTGTAACTTTTAAGGTTTACGACTAATTTTGAATGTTTTTACATGAGTCTTATGAGACATCTACGCATTGTCGCCGGCCATATTGATTTTGCCGCTAGTGGTGACCTCAAGGTTTCAGATCCCAATATCATGTAAGTTTAAATGCATTGTAAGCTTAAATAAACTTTAACTTATGTATATAGTAATGAAGCTCATCAAGATTATGCAAATAATACAAAAAATGGACGATTGGAATTTAAATACGAATTATAACCTAAATTTTAGAACAGATTTTTAAATGGTAAGTATTTCATTAACAAAATTAATTAAAAATTACTTGGAGTTTATTTTGGCTTTAAAACAACTCCATTTAATTTTATAATCTTTTGAAAATAAGAAAAAATAGTACAATAATGTTTTTTTTTGTAGAAAAATATTGCTGCCGAAAGATGTGTTTTTTCACTGTAGAAGATGTATAGTCCATCTAAAACCCTTAGTTTCACATAAAGACTTATTTTCACTAGCCAATACATAGTTTAAGATTTTTAAAAAATCCTTAAAATACTTTTATTCACAAATTGAAACGCATCTTTAAAATCGTACCTATTCTTTCTAGTTCGGATTGTTGTTGCCATCAGGTGGCACATCACAGTTTAACCATTCACAATAAGTGCGGTAACTTTTTTCCGAAAAAATTTATAAAGATAAATTGTTCGTCTTTTTCAGTACAAGAAATAACCGTACATAAAAATTTTAAATCTTGAAAAATATGATTCCGGTTTTCAATGCCATCAGAAGTTTCCTTCATACCTGCGACTATGCTACCAAGTAGACCAGCTGAAAGGGATTAAAAATCTAAAATTAAAATTTGTGAAATTTTGAAATTATCTATGAGAAGATTAGAAATTCAGTATTTACGGGTTTTCATTATTTCAGATATCTAACTTTTTTTAGATGTTTCAAATGGGAATGAATATAACGCATCTCGTAAATAGAATAAGCAGACAATTCCAAAGCAGACAAAATTTATAATTTCGATTCTAAAATAGTGTGTTAAGTATATACGTTATAATTGTAGAGATGCATAATGAGAAAATTCATAAATTAAACAAAAATTTTAATAATATGAAGAAATTTCTAAAAAGAGAGTCGGGTTGGTGAATTCCAGCTACTTTAAATAAGTCCACTCGGTACGTGAAGAATGCAATAGGGCCATTATATGAACGTCGCATCACTTCTCAGCCCCGTTTTAGTACCGAAATCAGCACAAACAGTCATTGAAACAGCACTGGCGGGTCAGTGTTGTTCGTCAGTGCTTGTTCATCTGCAGGATGTGCACATCACTTAAAAGTAAAAAAAGTCCAACAATGATCGAAAACTTGGAATTTGTAAAATCAAATGTGGCGTTGCAAGTATGGAAATTAGACAGTTCCACGGGAATTTAAAGTTTGCTGTACAGGCCATGGGTAAATGGCATTGAAATTGCGGGAGATTCGGATACATGTTGGAGGCGAGGCAGAAACGAGACAAAGATAAGTTGATGGCAAGTACTGTAATCTTTACAAGAGCTATGAATTGTCTACTTTCTGCACATGTTGCGTAGATACATACATAGGTAAAAATATTCACTCGGGAATTGACGTGGAATTCTGCGTAAAATTTTACGCGCAAATTTAGGCAGAAATGTATGTGAAATCATCCAACCAAATGAAAATCTACATGGAAGGTTTAAAATTTACAGGTGCACTTCCATGTAATTATATAAATTTACGTGTAAATTCATGAAAATTCTACGTGGATGTTTGCAACAAAGTATACACATAATAACTGAGTCTTTACTTTTTCTGCGGACACAAGCTGATATAAGATAGTTGAAATTATTTATCATAATATGAAGTGACTTAATACTCCATTAGGTATAAAGAATACAACATATTAATGTCTACCTTATTTTCTGACAGATATTTTCCCAAGGAAGATTAAATTTCCCAAGAATATATGGAATTAACAATAATCAAAGCTATTCAAATAGTTTGAACAACACAAACGATAATTTGGAAAATTCTGCTGCTAATACGTTTTTAAGAATTGGGAACATAGGAAATTTCTTTGCTAACCTAGCTGGTGACTTTGTGGGGTCTCTGACCTCCTTTATATCAGACTACGAATCGACTGTCGCTGGAATTCCTGATTTAAAAAATGCAACGAGTGTTATTGTTCCCGCGATACCAAATTTACCTGATCCTGAAAATTTACCTTACATCCCGGGACTGTCCGAGGCTTTGGTGGATGCTAGAAACCACCTCCACGCTACATTGAATATTACATCGGATATAAGCACCGGAATCCATGACGTTATACATAACGCTCTGCTCAGTGGGGATCCAGTGGGTGCATCTCGTGCTTTAATTGAAACAATCCTGAAAGTCTATGGAACAGTTGCTGCGCATTGCCCCTTGATTATCGTAGGAGAACGTATTATCCAAGAGGGAGTTCGACTGTCCGTTGAAGTTCTTCGCTCAATACGAAATGTCACTGAATGATCGTATCACTTTAATTTAAAAATGTCTAAAACAATGATATTTATGCAAACCATGTTAGTATTATAGAGCAAATTAACTCAGCAAAAATTTATATATTTAAAAAAGTTCTTTATGTTTTCATTTTGACAACGGTTCCCCAAGGTAGAAAAATTTGATGTAAAATTGCATATTATTATATGTTTTACTACATTTATTACCAAAATCTACACATTTTTTGTCAAAGCTCGAATGGTTTACGACAATCCATCGTGAAAAGAAGTTTAAAGTCACGCCAGATTTTTTATTTTTTAATTAGGATTTTCAGTAAATTGTATAGGCAATAATCGTAGAATATATAGTGCAGTAGTCCCATAGCACTTCTTTATAGAGGAATCGGAATCGGAAACCATTCATCTGAATACGGCTCAAAAGGACAGACTGAACTGCGGCCGTTCCCTTACTCTTTGGCCACCCGCTCGGGCCGTCAATTTCGATGAAGCTTATGCATTTTAAAACGCAATTTTAAAGGTATTCATCTTGGAATTTTTGTCTGTCCTTTTACTAAAACTTAGTTTAAATACTATTATTTTTGTTATTAAAAACGTCAGACCTTATACTATCACTTAAAAATCGAAGTTTTTTATCAATAATTATCGAGATTGGAATTGTGTTGTGCCCATGCTATAGTCTGGCTATTGAATAATAACAAACTTGGGACGTCAATGGTCGATCTTGAAACAAAATTATTATTATACTATCACTCGTAATTTCTAATTTTTCACCCAGCTCAAAAGTCAAAACGCGCTTAACAGGGCGTTTGGCATTTATGAATGCAAAAGAAGGGTTCTTTCGCAGATCTATTCGCCAATAACTAGATATCATACTCCTACTTAGGCGAAAACCGTCACCAGCTCTCAGTCTGTTACGGTACGTTACATTTCATGGATCGACTTATTCGAAAACGCAGTATGTCCAAGACCATTTGATTGATTTTCTTTATTGACTAAAACTCATTCGGGATATCTGCGATCTCCCAACTGCACAGTTCCATCTCACAATATGTGACCGTCCGCGAAGAAAGGGACGTAATGCGCTGTAACTTCATTTTACAGGAGAGCGATTGAGGAGACGGCCCAACATAGGAACTCCATTAGAGGTAATCATTTTTCAATTTAATATAAATTCGAATTTTTCTGATAAAGGAATAACATTTATTATTATGAAAGAGCAAGTAAAAAAACTATCAATTGGTGTAAAAAACCAAACATTGATTTTATATATTTATACACACATACACATACACACACACACACACATATATATGTATTCGCGTTTCTTTGTAGGCATATGTATAGCATATGTATAGCATATCAAATAAAATGTTGCTGCATGCTTATGTTTTTTACGCCTTTTGTTTTTAGTTATTAATTTGTTTCAAAATGTAAATAAATATCTAGAATAATATTTAAGATTAAAACATTTTACAATTTAGACGTCTTTGTAACTATAGCATGTATGAATGCAGATTATTTTAGATCTCTAATGTAGAAGAAGGTTAGGGTGAAAGATATGCGTTTAAAAAAATGTTTTAATCAGTTAAAAAAAAAGACCATTGGAAAAGAATTACTGAAAAGAAACATAGCGTCGTAGGTTCCTCATTGGTTGGACATTTAAAGCTTGGAAAAGGAAGCCTTTGGAGACGTCCATAAATGGGAGGACATGAGGAATAGACACGCTAAAAGGGGAAAGGATATTAAAGAGTGGAACGTCAAGCATGGAAGTAGGTAGCAGGATGGAGGAAGAGCCGATAGAGATCTGGAACAGGGTAGAGCAAATTATAGAAGAGAAAAAGGGAGAATGCAGGAGCGAAAATGAAGAGATAGCGACTAAAAACAAGATAAGGGCAATACCTCTTGGGTATCCCCACTAAACATGAAATACTTGATGCCTCGCGATGTAATACATATAATTTTATAAAAGAATACTTCAGTATGTAAAGCTATATATTTTTTTACACTATTAAAATGTATAAAATTCGCAATTAACAGTATTGAAAACATCCTTTTTTAATGTTCTCTGCCATGTTACATTAATTTTTCGTCAATTTGAAAAAAGTCACATGATAACAGAGCAGGCTGGTACGTTCAGCAATAATATGACGTACGGTACGTGAGGGGGGGGGGAGGGAAGGCTCGAAGTTGAGCAAAAATCCGATCACGTGATTTATGGACTGCCCCTTTCTTGTAATTCATTTTGGCTAGTACTTCAAATCGAATATAAAAATCATAACAACCAAATATAAGTAACAAATCGTGTTTCTACTTCGTCTATTGATGATCTTTGACAGAAATTTGTTGACAATGTATTTGAAGAAATAGATTAAATAAAGAATAAAAATATTGATGCCTTAGATTGCAATATTATAACAGATGAACAGATTTTTTAAGTAAATCAAGTCCTTGCACTTATGGATGTTCCACTTGTTATAAATCATGATCTTAGATCAAAAATAGTTCAAAGATTCAAAGCGAGCAAACTTAAAACGGGGCTTTCTTCTGAATTAAGAAAGGTGCTTGGTGTAGCAAATTTTTCAAAAGAAACTAACATTCGTGACTTTGCCTTGAAAATTAAGGAGAAGATACAAGAATAAAATACTAGGTCTCAAATTGTTAAATTGTTGACAATGGTACTAAACAGTTGGAGTATTCGCAAACAAGGAAAAGAATTAGATGTTCCATACGGCTTGACTTGCTAGAGAGTGACTCTGAAAATTCCACAGATGAACCTAAAAAGAAACAGGAGGTAAAGGGCACGATCATTAGAAATTAAACAGAAATTTGGAACAAATTTTCGGCCATTCAAGAAACTGAGGCAACTAGAGGCATAATAAGCAACCAACTCTTACAAGGTGATGGAATTAAGAAATTAACAAAACTAGCAACATCGGCAAAATCTTAAATGCGAATAAATAAAGATGCTGGTCGTGTATATTTAAAAGCCGGCGATGTGGATGGACACAAAAAAGTAATAGATGTGCTTGTGAAGAGTGAAGTAGAATTTTTCACGCACGTAATGAAACCTGAGAGTAAGTCAAATAAAGAATTCTTTATCAAATATTTATACTCTGATGGCTTTAATGAGAATAAAATCATGTTTGACATTAAAAACAAATATGGATTCGAGCCAAAAAGAGCAATCCAATTTTAAAGAAAACGCTCCTTACTCTTAATTTTTGATAAAACTATTCCAACGTCGGACATCAAATGCATTACAAATACCCTTTGTTAGAAAATTAAAGTGGTTAATTATAAAACCAAAAGCACGGCTGTCACACACTGCAAAAATTGCTGCGGTTTCGGGCATGTGAAGGCTCACTGCGGAAGGAAACAAATTTTTACCAACGATTCTAAAAAAACTAAAGCCGGAAATCAAACGAAATCAACAAAGGAGGAAGACTTTCAACAAAAACAACCAACTGAGTAAGTCAAGCTAAAAATGTGGTAGTAGAGCAGCAAAATCCGAAAGAAAGAAATATTCAACCGAAGCGTGCGAGCGTATTTAAAACTGTTTAGTACACCCAAGCAGCGTCTACTTCAGGAGCCTCAACAAATTTGAAGCAATAAAAAAAAGGGGAAGCAGCGGCGACATTTACGAAGGAGCCATAGATGCTGTCTCTTATGCATTAGACGAAATAGTGACTAAAATGGATTTCGAGTCGGTGAGTCATTGCCAAAAACTAGCAAAAATCATGTCTACATTCATTACTAAGGTGCGAACCCTTCCGAAACTCCATTCCGTCCTCATGATGTTCCTCTTCAGCTTCCGAATCGCTGATTTCGAATAACATCCCGTTAAGTTCAGCCGACTCCTCCGGATCACTCGGTACGCCATCCCGATCTTTTCCACATTTCTGGAGGAGGGAGGCATAATACAGCCCGCCAAACTTCCTTCTGGAGATGCCAGTTTGTAGATGTTGGGTGAGATTACCTCTACTACAACCAAGGGGCCTCTTTATTTTGGTTTAATTTTGCCGCCATATCCTTTCTTCGACCACACTTGATTAGGCTTCTTGATCTTGTCACCATTCTTCAATTGAATTCGCAGCTCGGCCTCTCACTTCCTTTAACTTCCAATATTTTTCGCGGACGGGGCTCCCGTTCCAAATTAAGAAACACTGGGGTCACTCAATTGGTACTATGTAGAGCCGTGTTACAGGCGAATCAAAACTCGTTCAAGTGAAGATTCCAGTTTCAATGGTCTTGACCAATAAATGGCCTGATTATAGTCTTCAGAACCCTATTCGTCCTCTCCACAGGGTTAGCCTGACGATGATACAAGGTGGTGAATGAGCGGTGTATAGCGAACTCCACCGCGAGGTCGTTACCGCATTATTGTTGAATTCAGTGCGACTGGCCTAATATAGCACCTTTGGTGTTCCCCACCTGGTGACTACTAATTCTAAAAAAGCTGCATTATTTGTTTCTGCGTTGGCTTTTTTCAAGGGTACCAACTCGATCCATTTAGAAAATACGAGGGTAGTTCAATAAGTCCTTAGAATGAAGTATAAAAACAATTTTTTTTGGGTAAATTTTTTTTTATTTTTCAACATAATCTCCTTGGAGC
>NC_046661.1:15114520-15116077 GCF_010883055.1 Belonocnema kinseyi | reverse complement strand
AATTTTGCAACTGCTCTCGCTTTGCTACCCTGAGAAACTGAGGGAGCCATCAGTCTTAGGAAGGCCGAGTACGGGGTAACTGAACGCGAGAGTTGGGTGTTATGAAAGACGAGAGAGAAAAATAAGGAAAGGGATTTAAACTTTTTGCTTCTTTTTGTTTATTTCTTTTTTCTAGGTTGGTATTTTAATTTTGAATGTGGATATGTAAAGACGTATTTAAAGAACGTTATATTCGTTTTTTTTATTTCGAATAATTCTTCCTAATTATTTGTTCTTGTTCTGTTATTAACATTTTATATGTAAGTGTCCTGAAATCTTTTTATTTTAAATAAAATTTATTATCATGTTAACTAATTAATTTTTTAAAAACAAAGTTACATATTTTTATACAGGGAATTGAGTATGGGGAGCAGGCGTCGGAGGCCTAGATATTTTATTAATAAAATATAGCAATGTATTTCAAGAATTCCGTTTTTACTTGCTTTTTCCTTTTATTTGAATTAATAAAAAAATTTTGGCCTCCGCAAGCTTCCCATTGTACTTTTTTTATCAGCAATGATGACTTTTTTTACTTTGCATAATAATATTATCATTATTATATTCTGAAATTAACTTCGATATCACTATTAAGCTGCTGTGATATTATATGGTATTTCAAAAAATGTATTAAAAATATTTTATGAAATATAAGTCAGTCTTTGGAGTTCAATGAAAATAAACTGTTATTTAAAAAATATATATTTTATACATTTTTTCTTGCCTGAAATGAAAAGTTACATCATTTGTATACATTCATTTTCATATTTTAATAATTATTTACATCAATTACTATAATTGTTTTTGAAGTGATTTTGAATCGCGCGACAAGTGCGGTTAACTAGTGTGCAGCCATAACGCAAGCATAGTAGCACAGGGTGCCAACATTGGCATCACTCGTTGGATCTCCCAGAATATAGTTTAGAAATTTTTCATCGGAAAGGATCGATGCACCAAATGCTGGATGCACTATACCGTATGTTCGAAGACGGAGATATCGGCCATATCGCTGCCATGATGCCTGTCGATGATGAGTGGTATGCCAGTCGGCGTGAGGTTATATTAAAGTCACCCAGAAAGTACCGAAAGGTACGATGCTTAGCAACTTGTGGTTTCGAAGAACCTTCAGTCAGACCTGATGCATGAGGTGCATAGCACGCCTGAAACCGGTCATTTAGTTCAAGATAAGACTTACTATTGTGTCACAATTTGTTATCAATGGCCTGGCGTTTCCAAGGACATCACGTCATTCGCTAGGAATTGTAAGACATAATAGCTCAATAACCTGAAAAAGTCCAATCATGAGGGCTTATGACCCAATGAATAGTCCAGAAGTCATGAACAGTCGTGTCAACCGATGTCATGGGTTCTTTTCCTCAGAGTAAAAAGGGAAATCAATACTTGTTAGTATTCCAGGACTTACGAGGGTAGTTCAATAAGTCCTTAGAATGACCAACAGATGGCGCGCGAATCGCTCCAAATCATCTTTTTTCAGTCAGCACCACTCCCGACTAGATATAT